>NC_133382.1:33329605-33355096 GCF_049309525.1 Garra rufa | reverse complement strand
GGTACATTCTATAATGTAAAATGGTAATACATTTCTGTCATAATTTCTTCAAGGTAAACCAAACTTGTATTTGGGCTGGTTGTACTAAAGACTTTTGAGTTTTGTTTGTATCTGATGATAGTTTTAAGAAATTAAATGATGATGAAGTGACTCTCAGAGCAACTCTGGAGATGAAGTATATGCGTTCATATCCTCATACAGATACAGAGACAGCAGATGTCGTGTGTGCTTGAGTTTGTGTAGTAGACAAAACTAACCTTTCATTCACAAGAATAAATTCAAAACAAATCATGGGGCCCTAATGATTAGTATTTGTGCATTTTGCATTTGCCTTTATACAAACATTCAAGGTTTACTTTGGGAATCAAACCCATGACCTTGGTTTCGCTAGTGGCCGTGGTTATTTAATCGGTGCAGAAACTCGTAATCTTTGCCCTACTCTGTTTGAAGTTAACTGTAGCAGTGGATTATGGACTTCGACCGAATCCGTACGGCTTCCCCTTTGGTTCACCAGTCTTCTGCTCGCACTCGACCGCTCGCTGGTCATTTGTCTTTGTGTCATGGAGTAGCCCACGCATACCCTCCCACCAGAGCAGCAGCTTGAAATGAGATTCACTTGACTGCATAATCTCTCTCCATTGAGCGCGACGCAGATTAATTGCCCAAACGGGCGAGACTCTGTCGCCTCGGCCAATCCTCGATCACACGGCCAATCGCGTTCCCATTTCCACAGATATGGTGCTGGAGGTGCTGCTTGGCCGAAGGATCTACAGCCTTCTAAGAACCAATCTGCGTTCACATTTATTTGAGATGCGAATAATAACGCAACTGTCATGCAACTGGCTTTGATATACAGATAATTATATTCTATAAAAGTTTCTTTATTTCTATTTCCGTACATATACATACTTTTTTTTTTTTTTTTGGAGTCTGTTGTCATGGTGCTTATGGAAATTTAAAAAGATTATCCTGATTTCTGACATTATTATGTTTATATATATAATTTACTTTTTTTCTAAAAATAAATAAATAAATACAAAAGAATATCCTGATCATTGACATGATTGTGGTCACTATATAAAATAATAATAATAATAATAATAATAATAATAAATAATATAATTATTTATTTGTATTATTATTATTTTATTTATTTATTTATTATTCATTTTTTGGTCTGTTGACGTGGTACTTGTTTATAAAAAAATTTAAACAATAATAATATCCTGATCATTGACATGGTTGTGCTCACTATTTAAAAATAAATAATAATTATTTAATTATAATTATATACTTTTTAATTCTACAAAAAAAAACTCATTATTGACAATTGCGGTCACTGTATAATAATAATAATAATAATAATAATAATAATAATCATTATTATTATTATTATTATTATTATTATTTATTTTATCATTATTATTTTTTACTAGTTGTCATGATATTAATGAAAATTTTATAAAATAATAATAATAAAATAAAATAATAAACCTGATCATTGACATAGTTGTGTCCACTATATATATATATATATATATATATATATATATATAAATAATAAATAATTTAATTTATAATAATAAATAATAAAAAAAAATGAATCTGTTTTCAAGGTACTTATTTATTAAAATAAAAAATAAAAAATAATAATATCCTGATTTCTGACTAAATGAAAAATTTAAATATCTCAACTTCTAAGACGAATAAGAGAGTGGTCACTTTAATAATAATTGTAAATATTATTTATTAAAAACATGAAAAAGAATATCCTGATTTTTGACAAAATTAAGCATTAAATGTGCCATAGAATGGAAATCTGTATTTACCTTGGTAGTTGAATAATAACAGTTCTGCGGTCCGTTCTTTGTACATCGCTAACTCAGTTAGCTGGATTTGATTGTTGTGGATTTGTTCTGATCTTGGAATGTTTCGTTCTTCGATGCGCATCTCGGACTTGGTGTCATAGCAACAGGTCCGTAAGCTTAAACCTCGGGAGCAGGTTTATTTCTTGTAAACAGGATTTAGGCTATATAAATAGAATTGAATCTGAAAACAGATTCTATATATAATTTTAATGAGAAGGTGTGTCCAAACTTTTGGTCTGTACTGTGTGTGTATGTGTGTATATATATATAAAAACAATGCAAAAGAAAAAGCAAAGAAAAAAAAAAAACAATGCGTTCTAATAAAAAAAGACGAGCCATCGAAGGGACACAGTTAGCTTCTTGCTAGCGCTAGCCTGTTACATTGCAGTACATACGATTTCACTTACCACATAAACAGAGTAAGGAGAGATGGCTGCGTGGATGATGGCGAATGATTTACAGATCCTGATCACTGCTGACAGCATCTAAACTTGTCAAATGTGGTAAGTACTGCCTGTAGTATAACGTTACACAGAGCACATGCAATCACCGATCTCAAAAGTGAAACTAAAAAGTTATCGTGGATTCAAAGCGTCAGTTTCAATGCCCTGCATATAGCGGCTCGAGCTCCGTAATTAAATACATTTTTTCTCCATGTATTTCCGTACAGCTGTGTTAGAGCGAGCTACACTGTCTGACAGCCAATCAGAGCAGAGCTCCTCATTTAATATTCACAGACCTTCCAAATAAGGCAATAACAGAGCATTTCATTCTAGGGACAAATCCTAGGGTTGTAAATGGACCTGTAAAACCATTTCTGGAGAATTTTCACCCTTTTCTATGCCATATACCTTCTATGTAGATCTCAGAGAACACTTTAAAATATTCTCTCAATGCATTCTACGGCACCTTTAAAATACCTAATATCTATATATAGTTTTTTTTTTTTTTAAGATTTTGTTTTTGTTACTTTACTAAAAATTAGTAAATAGATTGCCATACAGATCATATAATATACATGTAATAATATGTATATAGTAGCTCAGATCATTTGGTGTTTAAAGAGTTTGATGAAATATGTTGCAAATATATTGCAGAAATTATATTATTTAAACATAATGCTATTTGTTTATTAATTATTGAGTTATTAGTTGCAGACTTTAGTGTGTTGTCAAATCACAGCACAGTTTGAGATCTTGCTAGATGAAAGATCTTTGAAGTAAAGGCAGAATTTCCTCTCCATTTAATCTCTTCTCGTTGGAACAAACAAAAAATATTAGAGAAATCTTTGTGTTTTCTTTCTGTCCAATGGGTGATTGGCTGCTGTTAAATCATGTCTTAAGCTATTTGAAGACACCAAAGGGAAAAGAAGCTTGATTTCCAGATCAATATGTCAGTCACAGCCATCATAAAACCATATGTCAGTGTTGAAGGCCTGTCTTGTACTTAACACATCATAAAAATCATATGGCTAAAGACTCTTCAATATGTGCCAAGCAGTCAGTCCTACATATCACTTAATCACAGCGTGTCTGTTGTTGATTTCACATCATTCACATTTCCTCAGGTAAACATGCTCACATGTGCTAATAATATACATTTAGATTGGACTGATTGTAAATCCTACTGCTAAATACATATGTAGTTTTTCAATTTTAGTTTCAATTGAAGACCAGCATACGTGATATATGCTGTGTCATCGCTACATGCTCTGTGGTGGATGATCATAACCTACTAACAGTTCTGGGGATATAAACTGATTTTATCAACAAAATGGAAAGAGAACACATACACTTCTTTCCGTTACTCCTGCTTCACTGTGAAATACAGGGTTTCCTCCTTCGCTCATTTGTCGTGTTTCTATAAAAATGTTTCAATATGAAATCTTCTGTCTTCTTAATAATAATGTCCTTACTTTTTTGCAGATAAATTCATTACTTAATTACTAATAATATTCATACTTTTTGCAGATAAAGTCACTTTAAATTTACCCACACATACCATTATTCAAATCTTAATTTAGTTTAATATGGTGTTTCATTTAATTATTTTTTGTTATTGTTGGTCAAACCTAATAAGCCATTAAATCATATCAGTAGGCGTTCTACATCATTTTTCTGTCATTTTGACTAAAATAATCTTAAAATGGCTTCTTTTTACTTATTGTTGCAGTTGGTCTGCTTTTCCTGCCATCCTTAGCTCCTCATTTTTCCCTTTGAATGCTTGGCCCCGTAATTGCTGCATGCAGCTATATTTATTAAGTATTATTTTAATTTGTTTCATTTAATTGATATTTTTGTTGTTGTGTTTTTATTTTTTATTTTTTTAAGTTTGACAATTTTGCCCATTATATATTATCTTTTGATCCTAATATTCACTTTTAGCTTTTAAAATGTTAGCTCAGGTTATAATATAATATAATATAATATGATATAATATGATATAATATGATATAATATGATATAATATAATATAATATAATATAATATAATATAATATAATATAATATAATATAATATAGCAGATGCAAGTTTTAATGATGAAAAAAATAGAGTATTAGTACATGTTGAAATTAGCATTAACTATGATTAATTAACACTTGGAAGTGTTACCAGTCTGTTGAAGTCTTTCTGTTCAAGGAAAATTGACTGAAAATGATCAGCCTGTTTGTTATTTCTGTTGAATTCAAGTAGTTTGCTTTAGATTGGAAGTTTCTGAAGCTTCAGCAGCGTAACACCGAACAGTCATGGTTGAAAGGTCATCATTGATTTTACCACAAACGCATTGGAGTCGAAGCTCTTCGATAGTCCGGCCCTGTGTGTGTGGCAAACATTAACGCTTGCACTCCGGGGACAGGCGGCGTAGCCTGTGTGAATGATAAATGGCTGGAATGAGTGAAGTTGAGAAGTCAGTGACTGCCTGGCGTCCCTGCTGTCTTTCAGCAGTCCTCTTTTCCTCAGCCTTCACCTCTCCTTCTCACCGGTTTAATCGTCCGACACTTCACACACTCCACCTCGCGCTCCCCTCTCTTCCACACCTCCTCCTGCTGTCCGCCTAATTGATGGCTGAACACGCTGGAGAGGCCTTCACTCCTTCGTTTCTATCTTTTTTTTAATATCTATCCTTTCAAAGGCGATGGAGGCTCGTGAAGGGCCTCTCGTTCCCACTCCCCATCTCCTCGGCTCCTTTTTTTTTTCTTTCCCTCCTTCGCTGCGTCTCTTTTCTTCATTATTCATTAAGTTTCCCCTCAAAGCCCCAGAGAGAAGGCAGAGAGAAAAGATACGCCGCCGGACTTCAACCCACCTGCGGGAGCGAGAGGAGAAAATGAACGAGGGATGACAAACTGATATAATAAAATGAAAGCTATAAGCACATCTGGTGGTTTGACACATAGTGTATCCAATTTATTTTCTGTTTACTTTTAGATCTGACTGTTTACTTGAATATTGCTGCAATGCATTGCAAACTGCTCTGCGCTGCGTTATCGGTGGATATGGATGAGTAAATGGTTTTGTTTGCTTGTGTCTAGTTGGTTTGCATCAATATTGATGCATGCTGTACAAGTCGGTTGAGTAGTTTTGTGCATCATTTAAGCTGTTTGGCCTCACGTAAAGCTTAATAATGAAATATATGGGCTGTGTGACTGTCATGGGTTTAAATTTGTTTAGTTCTTCGTAGGGCCTTGTGAAATCTGTGTTATTTTTCCCAAATTCCATTTTATTTTATTTAGTTTTTCCAATTTAATTTTTCTGGATTCTGTTGTTTTCCATTAAAAAATGTTTAGACTTTGTTTTAAGGGTTAAATTGAAAAGTAATTAATTAAAATCATGAAACTTAGTTTAACAGCTAATTATTAAAAGTTTAACAATTACATTAAGACCCTTTTTTTGCCAAATTCTGTGTTTTCCATTAATTTTCTGGATTTCATTTTAATATACAAAAGAATTTCTAATTAATAGATTTTATTTAAAAAAAAATCTATATTTTTTAATTGTTTTATTTATTTCTATTTTCAGAAATACTGTGTTGTGCATTTACATTTTTCTGGAAAATATTATTTATTTTTGTCACAGTTTCTTCAAGTTAAACAAAACTTTTATTTTGACAGGTTGCTGTAAAGACCGTTTGAGTTTGAATTTAAATTATGAAACTTACACAAAAGCTAATTATTAAAAGTTTAACAAAAAATAAATTTTTAAGACCCTATGAAATCTATTTAGTTTTTTCCCCTCACATTCAGTTTTATTTTTTGCAGAATTCTGTGTTTTCCATTAATTTTCTGGATTTCATTGTAATGGTATCATTAAATTTTAATTATCAAAAGCATCTCTAATTAATTGATTTTATTTTAAAAATGTTTATTATTTTATTTATTTCTATTTTCAGAAATATTGTGTGCATTTTCATTTTTCTGGTGAATATTCCTTGTAAAATCATATTTTAGTAGTACTATCATTACAGTAAGTAATATAATTCTGTCACAGTTTCTTCAAGTTTAACAAAACTTTTATTTTGACAGGTTGCTGTAAAGACCTTTTGAGTTTCTGTTTGTATATGATATGATCGTTTTTCTAAAAAGACACTCAGTGACTCTCAGAGCAGTTCTAGTGGTTATCTTTGTGTTTATGTACTCATATATTGACATTGTGCAATTCATTCACACAGCGACATGCAGGAAACATGTACACTGACAAAAAAAAAAGAAAAAAAAGTTTTCAACTCAAATATCCATGTTTTCATGTAGTACAACTTAACATTTCATGTTGACTAAACTTAAAACAGTGTAGGATTTGTTTAAATAGCATTTTTGCCACTTTATATCCATATACACCTATCCATAATGTGTCATACAGTACATTTCTGTCTGCGTTTTCCGCATCGCCAAAATTATAGGTTCCTAGTTCTTGGTCTGTGGTGCCATGTAAGATTTTAGAAATGTCTCATGCTCACCAAGGCTGCATTTATTTGATAAAAAATGCAGTATTACATATTTTTCAGTACATACTGTTACAATTTAAAATACCCATGTTCCTTTTTTTAATGTATTTTAACATGTAATTTATTCCTGCGATGCAAAGATTATTTTTTTAGCATCATTACATCAGTCTTCAGTGTCACATCATCCTTCAGAAATCATTGTAGTATGCTGATTTTCTGCTCAAGAAACAATCCATGTTGAAAACAATTTGAATATTTTTGTGGAAAAATGAGCTGTATTTATTTTCAGGATTCTTTTAACACCCAGTCTTTGAAGTGGTCATTTTGTATCCAAAGCTCTTGAAATGTACATTTTCCTGGCATGTTTGCCTTAGTTTTTAGGTACAGCCTGTTTGACTGCATTTGACTGAAGTGATTGCCAGTCGGCGTGCGGGAAGGGAATACAATTTACCATAAAAATAGGCAAAATATGTGAAACAACGCAATAATAAAAAAAAATACGGTGATAAATGATAAATGAATACTTGATAAATGGAAACTAAAATTTAAAGCAACAAACAAAAGTTATAAATAAATAATAAATGATAAATATTAAAAAATAAATAAAAAATAAGTGTCTTTCAGTGTCTGGAATATACCTTTTAAAATTCCATGATATTCCAGAAATTCCAAGAACAGTGGCAACCCTGTAAAGTGATTATTACCTCATAAATATGGATATTTTTCTTACAAATACACATAGATTTTTGCTACAGGAAACCTTTATTCACCCCCTGGAGCTGTGTGTGGTTATTTTTATTATGGATGGATGTGCTTTATTGGACTTGTTTTGGACTGTTAAAGAAAAACACCCACCCATTGTCATTATAAAGCTTAGGAGCCACAACAATTTATTATAACTCTGATTGCATTTGTTTGAAAGAAGGAAGACATATACACCTAGGATGCCTAGATGGTGAGTAAATAGGCTAATTTTCATTTTTGGGTAAGTACATTTTAAGCAAATTCTCAATTTTGTTTGATATATTCTTGGAATCCAGCTTTAAGCAGCTCTACAGAAGGCAATTGTGTCGTTATTCAGCTCCGTTCAGTCAGTTCAGTGTTGATTCACTTCAGTTCAATAACAGCTGCAGTGCTCATCAATTATGAAACACATTTGATTCATAACCGATTTAGTGTGTCAAAAATATCTCTGAAAAATATTGTTGACAATGTCAGTGCAGCCTTGAGACGAAAGCAATAAACACTTCCATTTCCAGAAAGACAGGAAAACAACACAACACAGAGAAGCAGTGTGCAATGAAGAAAATAAAATACTAGCGTTGCTTAATATGAATATGATCAAAGAAATAAATAAAATAAGCTCCAGATCAGACGTAATAAAAATAATAGTAGGGATGCAGTCTGTGTAGCCTGTGAGAAATCAAGTCAAAGAGAGAGAGTGAGAGAAGCAACGAGGGCTGGCGCACACATGACGGACATTCCGTGAGCTCTGAGACGGCCAATCAGAGCGCTCAGCTTGCCCGAGCTGCAGCGGCGGAGGAGTGAGAGAGGATTCTCCCACACACGCGCACACACACGCACCCTGAACGGAGCAGAGCAGCACACGCTCGACAAGGGAGCGCAGCCACGCGGTGACAATGGTACGCATGGGACAGAAAGTCTGTTTGGAAACTTTACCACCAACACCGGATGCATATTTGTGGACTTCTATCATTAGGTAATGTGAAAGATTTTGCTTTTTCACCCATTGCACCTAACATGTTTTGTATAGTAGGTAAGCTGAGAGTGAGTTATAGAAGGAAGTTGCTATGCATCAACCGACTAGAGAAAGTGAGTGATGCCACTTTATTTTCCTGTTTGCATGAGACAAGTAGTCAACATCAGGATAAAAGGGATCTGTGTTCAGCGTGCAGTATCTGTTGAGTATCTCCTGCTGCGCCGTGCGAAGTAAACCGACGCCGTTCAGCCGTGTATGCGATGATGTGCGCTTCATCAGATTGCCAGACGCAGTTGAGAGGTGCATGTCTGCGGCTTATAAGGCTTATCTTCTTACAGCCGCACTTAAAATCCACCGCTCTGCTGGAGCTCTGAGCTGGGGTCGCGCTGTCATCCAGACGAAGGGAGAGGAGGGGCGGCAGATGAATGCTAATAATGTTTGGGTAGATTCCACTGGCGGAGAAGAAGTTGTTGAGGCACGGTCAGGTGCTTTGCTTCTGCTAATATCACTTTTTTTTTTCTTGCTGGTACGTGCACACAATGCTGTTTGCTGTTGGAGACACAGCGTTGCTCTATTACAGCCCCTGAATGGATGGTTGTGGTTCGATACAGAGCTTGTGCTGTCAGGGGGTTAAATGGAAGATTTCATGAGATAGAAAGAGAATGATGGGGAAGGAGATAAAGAAAGCTTTCTGAGTCTGCCGTGTGTGGAGAGCGTTCTTTTCTCGGCTCCTTCTCTGAAATGATTCAATTTGGGCCACTTTGCAGAGGAGTTGGTTGTAGGATTTGAGAGGGATTTGATGCTCTCCAGAGAGCAACGGCGTTCGTGTGTATAAATCACCCTTTAGACGATTGACATACAGGCCTAGTTATGTATGGCAATGATGTGGATGTTCCCAAAAGGAAAATCTAGCGATTCTTCACATGCTGTGACTTCGGTTGACAATGCATGACAAAGCTCTTCCTCGTGAACCATTTGGTTGCAGATTTTGTTGTGATTCATTCTGATTCATGAGCCTTGTATGAAGTGAGCGGCTTTGCTGTTTGAGGTTTATTTGGGGACACGTTTTGTCAAAAACTAATGAAATGAGACAAAGAGCAGGAATGGGATCCAGACATGTAGGGCTGATTCAAACCTGCATGTTCAAAATGAGCACCACAGCTCAACATTTCTGGACCATATGGGCTAATTACTAAATCATGGCACCAACATGTTTTCATATTCTTCTTTAATAATAATAATAATAATTATTATTATTATTATTACATTAATGACAACAATATTTTTATTTTATTTTTTGAGTAGTCAACGTTAAAACCTGTGTTATGCTAGAATTTTGATTACAATGTAAATACAATATTTTAATATTTCTAAATAAAATATGCAGGTCAGATTCAAACCTGCATGTTCAGCATGAGCACCACAGCTCAACATTTCTGGACTATATGGACTAAATACTAAATCATGGCACTAACATGCCATTTTCTTATTCTTGTTTAATAATAATAATAATAATTATTATTATTATTATTATTATTATTATCATTATTATTATTATTACATTACATAATGATAATAATATTTTTATTTTATGTTTTGAGTAGTCTTATGAGTAGTCATGTGAAATGTCATTAATTCTGATTACAATGTAAATACATATTTTAGTATTTCCAAATACAAAATATAAAAAGTAAATTAAAATATATTAATAAGAAATGTAACACACAACCATGAATGTAGTAATAATAATAATTATTATTAATAATAATATTATTATTATTATTATAAATGTTTTATTATTATATAATTAATAATTAAACAATTTTAATATTCCTCAAAACATATACATATATAAAATGGTACATAAAATATATTATTAAACATATCACACAACCATGAATGTAATATTATTATTATTATTATTATTATTATTATTATTATTATTATTGCATTACATAATGACAATAATATTTTAATTTTATTTTTATAATATAATAACACAATATAAAAAAATAAAATATATTAATAAATATAACACAACCATGAACTTAATATTAATAGTAGTAATATATTGTCATTGTTATTATTGCTACAATATATAATGACAATAATAATAATAATAATAATAATAGTAATTATTTATTTTATTTTTGAGCAATCTTAGCTGAGTTATATCATGAATTCTGATTACTAAGTAAATAAAAATGTAATGTAAATATTTATAAATAACTTTCAATATAAAAATATTAGTATAAAATAATATAATATAATATTAAAATATTAAAATATAATATTAAATATGCCATATAACATGAACATAATAATTATATATAATGACAATGTTTATTTTATTTTTGAGCAATCTTGGCTAAGATAAAGCCTGTGTAATGTCATGAATTCTGATTACTATGTAAATAAATATTTAAATATGTCTAAATAACACGTATAATATTAAAAAATTAAATAAAATCTAATATTAAATCTAATAATAATAAACAATAATAATAATACACTTTTATTAATATGCTCAATAAATGAACATTTATTAATAAATACATTTTTTTATTGCTTATTAATAAATATTTACCTTTTGATTATTGTTGATGCCTCTAGTTATTATGTGTCTGATTTTTAATGTACAACTTATTTGGGGTTAATTTTAAACCAGCCATAGTAATTTTTAAAGAATATAGTTAAATAAAGCTACCCAGAAGGTTTTTTTTTTGTGTTATAATATATTTATAGTGATAATTATTGATTATATATTATATTTATACTTTTTTGTTACAAACAGGGTGAAGGTTCAAAGATTGAATCTGGAGTACTTCATATATCACTTCATCTTTGAAGTGTCTTGTTAAATGGAGTCCACACAATAAATCAATAAATCAATAAATCAGTCTTCGAACCTTCACTCTGTTAACCTCTGAAAGGCATTTGACACCAAAGCAAGCAGAAAACCAAAGTGTCAATAAGTGAATGAAACACTTGAGCCATCATAACCTTCAGACCTTTGATACTGCTCCTCTAATTCATCCGCCGCACAACTGACTCGTCCTAATAGTGCAGGAATACACGGCTATCTAGTCCAGACAGCTCATTACTTCCTGTAGCCCTTTAATTAAGCAAATACTCTTGATGCTAAAAGCTGCCTGTGTCACAGTTCACAGAAAGTCATTAATACCATGAATTAAACTAGCATCGGAGGCTGATTTGGCTTCGCCTGCAGGAGGCTAATGTCTATACTTCTACGTTTGTTGTGTTAGCATGTCTGCGCAAGACAAATACCGTATGGCTTATTGCTAAGTGTTGAGGCAGTGATTTCAAACAGCACTTGGAGGAGAGAAACATCGTTAGGGAGACAAAAAAGCCTGCAATGAAGTAATTATCCTGCTGTGTGAGATTGTTAAGGATGCTTATGGTTGTCATGAAAGTACCGATTTGTCTCGGTAAAAGAGAAGAATGTGTGATGAAACATGAGCGTGGATCACAGAGAGGCTGTGATGGCACATGCAGTCTTCATCCTCCAGTTGTTTACTTGTCTTACTGTTCCTTTGGTTTGTTGTCTTTCTTCTCTATCTTGAATATCATTGTACCTTTCTTTCTTTTCCATTCGAACTCTCTCCTTTCCTTTTCCTTTCCTCTTGTTTTATTGTCCGTTCACATTTCTTACCCCCTTCCTCTTTCATTTCCATTCTACTTCCTTTTCCCCTTCCCTTTTTCCCACTGACTCCTTCAACTTTGATTTATTTTCCACTTCCTTTTCCCATCATATCTCTTCCTTTTTCTCTTTTTATTTTCTCTTCTTGTACCTTCTTTTCTACTTCTCCTGCTGCTTTTTCCCCTTTCCTCTTTAATTTCCATTCTACTTCCCTTTCCTATCTTATCTCCTCCTTTTTCCCTTTCTATGTTTACTTCTTGCACCTTATTTTCCTCTTCCCCCTCTTTCCGTCCTGTCACTTTTCTTTCCCCTTCCTCTTTCGTTTCTATGCTTCCTTTTCCCCTTCCCTTTTTTCCAACTGTCTCCTTCCATTTTGATTTATTTTTCACTTCCTTTTCCCATCTCATCCCTTCCCTTTTCCCTTTCCATTTTCTCTTCCTGTGCCTTCTTTTCTACTTCTCCTGCTTTCTGTCATCACTTTTTTCCCTTTCCTCTTTAATTTCCATTCTACTTCCCTTTCCCATCTTATCCCTTCCTTTTCCCTTTCCATGTTTTCTTCTTGCACCTTATTTTCCTCTTCCCCTCTTTCCATCCTGTCACTTTTCTTTCCCCTTCATCTTTCGTTTCTATTCTACTTCCTTTCCCCCTTCCTTTTTTCCCACTGACTCCTTCAACTTTGATTTATTTTCCACTTCTTTTTCCCATCATATCCCTTCCTTTTTCCCTTTCTATTTTCTCTTCTTGTACCTTATTTTCTACTTCTGCTTTATGTCCTGTTGCTTTTCCCCCTTTCCTCTTTAATTTCCATTCTACTTCATTTTCCTTTTCCCATCTTAGCTCCTTCTTTTTCCCTTACCATGTTTACTTCTTGCACCTTATTTTCCTCTTTCCCCTCTTTCCATCCTGTCACTTTTCTTTCCCCTTCCTCTTTCATTTCTTTTCTACTTCCTTTTCCCCTTCCTTTTTTCCCATTGTCTTCAACTTTGATTTATTTTTCACTTCCTTTTTTCCCCATCTCATCCCTTACCTTTTCCCTTTCCATTTTCTCTTCTTGTACCTTTTGTACTTCTCCTACTTTCTGTCTTGTCAATTTTTCCCCTTTCCTCTTTAATTTCCATTCTACTTGCTTTTCCCTTTCCCATCTTATCTCCTCCTTTTTCCCTTTCCATGTTTACTTCTTGAACCTTATTTTCCTCTTTCCCCTCTTTCCGTCCTGTCACTTTTCTTTCCCCTTCCTCTTTGTTTCTATTCTACTTCCTTTCCCCCTTCCCTTTTTTCCGACTGTCTCCTTCCACTTTATTTTTCACTTCATTTTCCCATCTCATCCCTTCCCTTTTCCCTTTCCATTTTCTCTACTTGTACCTTCTTTTCTACCTCTCCTGCTTTCTGTCCTGTCGCTTTTCCCCCTTTCCTCTTTAATTTCCATTCTACCTCCTTTTGCCTTTCCCATCTTATCTTTTCCTTTTTCCCTTTCCATGTTTTCTTCTTGCACCTTCTTTTCCTCTTCCCCCTCTTTCTATCCTGTCACTTTTCTTAACCCCTCCTCTTTCATTTCCATTTTACTTTCCCTTTTTTATTTTGCTGTCTTCTTCCACTTTAATTTATTTTCCTCTTCCCTTTCCCATTTCACCCCTTCCCTTTTCCCTTTCCATTTTCTTGTATCTTCCCTTTTCCTGTTGCCCTTCTTCCTGTCTGTTTTTTCCCTTCGCATTTTCCATTCTTGTACCTTCTTTTTCCTTTCCCATTCTTTCTATCCTGTCACCTTTCTTTTACCCTTCCTCTTTCATTTCCATTTCTAAGTTTCCTTTTCCATTTTCCCTTCTTGTTCCCCTTTCCCCTTTTCTTCAGTTTTATTTCCCCCTTCCCCCTTCAGTTCTATTCCTCTTCCCTTTCCCTTCTCACCTTTACCCTTTTCCTTCACCTTTCATTTTCCCCTTCTTGTTCTTTTCCTTCGTTCTTTTGTTTTCCTTCCCCTTCCCCTTTAATTTTTTCCTCTTCTATTTCCTTCTACTTCTTCATTTATTCCAATTCCTGTTCTCTTGTTCCTCTTTTCCCTTTGGTTTTGTCTTCCACTTTCATTTCCTCTACCTTTTCTTTCCTTTTCCTCATTCATTCCCCTTCCATTTCCCTTTTCCTTCTTCCTCTTTTTAGTTTGCCCATTAGTTTGATCTTCCACTGTCAGTTCTTTTCCTCTTTCCTTTCCTTCCTCTTCCTCGTTCATTTGTTTTATCTTTCTCTTCCATTTCATTTCCTCTTCCTCATTAATTTCCTTTCCATTTCCCTTTTCCTTGTTCCTGTCTTCCCTTTGCCCTTTGGTTTTATCTCACACTTTCAATTCTTTTCCTCTAGTGTTGGGCGATATGCTCAATTTTCATATTGTCCTGTCGCCAGCCTGTGAGATCGCCGATACATGATACTATCATGCTAATTTATTTAATAATATGTAAATGTGTCAATATGTAATACATTTCTTATTCGTTTTGTAAGGGTAGTGCATGTGACTTGTGACACAGTTGTGCGTGTACAGAGCGCTGACGGTAGTTTACTTTCAGTTTCATTCTCTGCTATCTTCAGGGAGCAGTAAATGTGTGTGTCTGAATGTAAATGAATGTATCTTTCTATACCCGTCATGTTGCGATAATGTTACCGCTGTATGTCTGATCTTTGTCATCAGTTCATGTTGTAGTTCAGTTCATATAGAACGTGGAGAAGCGATGTGCGTGTAATTCACGTGCGTATGTTTAGTGCCATTTTATCGCATCATAATTCTAATGGACGCATATACATAGATGTTACTGAGGTGAATGTTTATGTTTACTATATACAGACAGATTCTGATATATCGTATTTAATTCAACCTAAACCACATTTTACTATCTCTGTTATCCTAATGACTGCCTACACTTAAGTCTACACTTAATCTATGTACACTGTATGATGAATAAATCTCTTACCTATTTTCACTGCACACATCTGCGGCGCGACGCAGCCACTCTATGCTTGTTTATACCGCGGCAAGATTCTGAGCCATTAACCGACTCTCCACGCCGCATCGCTAAAGTTAGGTGCCTTTTTGACGGATAATAATAATAATCGTCTTACTGTCGTCAAAGCCATCAGCAACAGGCAATATCTCTGACTATCGTCGATACACGATACTATCGTCTGTCGGCACAACCCTTTCATTTATTTTCCTTTTCCTGTCCCTTCCTCTTCCTCATTCATTCCCTTTACATTTCCCTTTTTCTTGTTCCTCTTTCCCCTTTGGGTTCATCTTTTACTTTAATTTATTTTCTTCCTCCCTTTCCCTTTTTCACAATTTCCTAAACTATTCCCTTTTTCTTTCACTTTCCCCTTACCTTTCTCATACTTTCGCTTTTTTCTTTCACCTTCTCCGTCCTCTTTTATTTATTTGCCTTTTAACTTTTTCTTCTTCTTCCTTCTCTTTTTGCTTTCGGCTTCCTTCCTTTTCTTCTCCCTCCCCTTTTATTCCCTTTTCTGTTCCTCTTCCCTTTGCCTTTCCATTCTCATACTTCCTATTGAATTTCCCTTTCCCCATTCCTTTCCTTTGCTTTTTGCCTCCCCTTCCCCATCCCTTTTATTTCTCAAACCATCATAATATATTCTTATTTCTTATGGCACGTTTAAAGGCATTTCACGACACCAGTGGTATTTTATGCCAGTGCTATGTTCGTAAAGCTGATTTGTTTACCACACCAAAGGTTATATCACCTCATTTATCTCTCTATCACTTTATATCTCTCGCTCTGTCATTTCTGAAATCTCCTAGCGTTCGTGCATCTTTATCTGGTCTCCCAACTCAGGATTTCCCATGAGCTTCACTCCTCAGTAGCTCTCTTGACAGAACAAGTTATGTGAAAGACAGAATTCAGTAAAACAGAATATGGCTCATGCAAGTCAATAATCCCTCATCTCTCCCAAATGCACAGAGGGTGGATTCACTAAGAAAGAATTGCATGCAGTGATAGCACTATTTATCTGCTTGCAATGACTTATTTTACTGCCCAGTTTACTAAAGAAATGATCAGTAATGGTGAAATGTATTGGATACAGCAGACTACTACAATCTGCTGTAGTTTACTGTAAATGTACAAGAGTGAATGCATTCCAGGCTCTTCTTCAGCATTTTATCAATTCCATATTCCAGGATTAATAGAAATGTACACAAACATGTTGAAATACCTATTTACATAATGCACCGGTAATGATGTAACTTGTATCAGATGAGTGGCATATATATTATAGACCAAATTTACATAGAAAAAAAGCTGTTTGCTCAGAAAATGGCTTAATGGAAATGCAGTGAAGGCATTTTCAGCACATTTAGCAGCTGCTAAACTGGTTTGTGGGTGGTTAGTGAATGTGTTTTGCGCTGAAATAATGTTTAGCGGTATCTTTCTGTTATTGTCATGCATTTTCTTATTGCAGAGTCTTGTCAGAGTGGAATAACCTCTTGATCGACTGAACAGAGGAAAAAGGCAGCTATAATAAACATTTCATTACTAATGCACAATAAGATCATCCTTTCGCGCACACACACTCGCACTCATCCCATACACTCACGGGATACAAAAGCCACTTCACACATCACGCAGTAAATTAGACTGCAGGGGAAACGTGCATTCATGCTAATTGCTTTGAAATACCACACTCATCCGAACACGTACAGCCACCTGTGACTAGATGAGAACAGGCTGCGGAGGATGACAAAGCAAAGAAAGAGCAACAGAGATGCATACAGGGAGCTTGCCCCAAATCATACCCAGGGGAAGGTTTTGTGCAAAGGTGTGAGGCTGATATACAGGAAAAAGGAAACACACAGAGAGGCAGTGGAAATAGGAATGAGCTGTTCTTGGGGGGGGGAAGCAGTTCTGTGAGCGTCACAGTGTAAAGCAGAGATATAGAGGGTAGAATAGATTACAGAGGCTGTTACACTGCAGTGATGTCGATTATTTTAAAGATCACGGTCATCTTTTTCACTTGCCATGAACCTGAAGACTCAAAAAACACGCTTTTTTTTTTTTTTATCTTTTGGCCATTTTGTTACACAGCAGTGTTTGTCGGGTACATAAATGAATCGTGTTCAGTCTAAATGCTGTGCCATATCTGCAAAGAGAGCCAAAATACAGTAAAATCAGCCATATAGTAAAAATGTTATTACAGTTTAAAATATTTTTTTATTTTAATGTTTTAAAATGTATTTTATTCCTGTGATGCAAAGCTGAACTTAAAGCATCATTACTCTAGTTTTCAGTGTCACATGATCCTGAAGAAATTTTTAGTGTTTATTAAAGAAATCTCTTCTGCTTATCAAGGCTGAATTTATTTGATCAAAAATACAAACCAAAAACAGTAATGTTGTGAAATATTATTACAGTTTAAAATAACGGTTTTGTATTTTAATGTACTTTAAAATAGAATTTATTTCTGTGATGCAAACTGAATTTTCAGCATCATTACTCCTGTCTTCAGTTTCACATGATCCTTCAGAAATCCTGAAAATATGCTTATTTGCTGCTCAAACGTTGAAACGCTGAAATTGATCATATTTTTTGGAAACCATAATACACATTTTTATTTTTATTTTTATTTTATTTTATTTTATTTTTATTTTATTTTATTTTATTTTATTTTATTTTATTTTATTTTATTTTATTTTATTTTATTTTATTTTATTTTATTTTATTTTATTTTATTTTATTTTCAGTTTAATTAAAATGGTTTGATTTTAAGAAAGCCAATTAGTTAAATACTGCTGTTTTAAAAAGGTATTATTTTCTGGTTTTATTGTTGTATTTAGTGTAATTTATATAAGATATGGATTGATATATAAGATGGCTGCTTTTAGTAACACTAAAAAATAGTGTTTATTTATTTATTTTATATATTTTATATGATTTTATTTCAGTGCACAATGCAAGCTACCAACATTAATCATTGTAGTTTGTTTTCCAGTTACAATTTCTAAAAGCCCCTAAAACAAGATGAATTTACTTGAGAAGCAACAGTGCAAAGGATGGCAAGACTTGTTTTCAAAGGATTTATCTTTAATATGAGTGTATTTGGCCTTTTTGCGCTGGGAAATTTTTCCATTTGTTTTAAATATAAGTAAATCTGCCGGTGCAGTAAGACACAGCACAGTTTGTTTCACATGATGCAATCCAAGAAAACAAGTCTTAATATTATAAGCATCGCAAAATTATCTTGTTTCATAGATATTTAGATATTTTAACTGTATACACTGCTGTTCAAAAGTCAGGCCGGTAAGATTTTTTTATGTTTTTTCAAAGGAATCTCTTCTGCTCATCAAGGCTGGATTTATTTGAACAAAAATACAAAAACTGTAATATTGTGAAATATTAATACAATTTAAAATAACAGTTTTGTATTTTAATATACTTTAAAATATAATTTATGTTTGTGATGCAAAGCTGAATTTTCAGCATTATTACTCCAGTCTTCAGCGTCACATGATCCAGAAATCCAGAAATCTTTATCACTTTTTTTTTTATCAATTTAACACATCCTTGGCACATAAAATAATTATTTTTTGTCAAAAAAGAAAGAAAAAATATTGCTGACCCCAAACTGAACGGTAATGTATGTTTTAAATAAATGTTGTCCTTGTGACATTTTATTCATAAAAGAATCCTGAATATCAACATATCAGAATGATTTCTGAAGGATCATGTAACACTGAAGACTAGAGTAATGACTGAAGAAAATTCAGCTTTGCATCACAGAAATAAATTATATTTTAAAATATATTAAAATAGAAATCCATTTTTTTAAATTGCAATAATATTTCACAATAATACTTTTTTTCTGGATTTTTGTTCAAATAAATGCAGACATGATGACCATAAGAAACGTCTTTAAAAAAAATCTTCTTGGTCCCAAATGTTTGAACGGCAGTGTAAGTAAAACAAAGACTCAAATCAAAAATAAATCATCTTAGGGTTAAAATTAGTTTCAAAAGAGTAGTTGTAGGTTAACTTATTTGGAAAGTTTTAATCAAAGTAACTTCCCCAATGGTTAGCTTGAGACTGTACTACTTCGGCTTAAACCCGTCAGAGTGACCCCTAGATAGGGTGGACTGGATTAGAAAGAAACACGACCGTTAACACTGCTTGTTTCACTGATCCGTCTGTGTCCAAATCGATCTGTTCTCGTCAGTCAGACTGTTTCGTCCAGCACTCGCTGTGGTTTGGGCATGTAAGAGTATCCACTTAGTGGCTGTTCAATGGTGTGGTTTAATTGTGTTATATATATATATATTGAATATCTGGAACCCGAGTGTGCAAAAAAAAATCAAAATGCTGAGGAAATTCAATTAAATTTGTGCAAATTAAGTTTTGATATATTTACAGTAGGAATTTTACAAAATATCTCCATGGAACAGGATCTTAATATCCTAATGGTTTTTGTCATAAAAGAAAAATTGATCATTTTGACCCATACAATGTATTTTTGGCTATTGCTACAAATATAGTATACCCAAGCTACTTAAGACTGGTTTTGTGGTCCAGTGTCACATTTGACATGTAGATACATGCCAAATTGTATTTTCTTGTAAAACATACTCTAATAATATTTATTACAACTGATGAGCTTAGCTTGATGTTGCATTCATAGGTGTTTTTGAAACACAAATACATAGATACTATAGGTCAGAATTGTAAGTTTATATCACGGAATTCTGAGGGAAAAAAGCCAGAATTGTGAGTTTATATCACAGAATTTTGAGAACAAAGTGAGAACTGTCAGTTTATATTACAGAATATTGAGAACAAAATCAGAATTGTCGGTTTATATCACAAAATTCTGAGAAAAAATGTCAGAATTGTGAGTTTATGTCATGGATTTCTGAGAAAAAAATGTCAGAATTAAGAGTTTATATCATGAAATTGAGAAAAAAGGTCAGAACTGTGAGTTTATATCATGGAATTCTGTGGGGAAAGGGTCAGAACTGTGAGTTCATTTCACTGAATTTTGAGAAAAAAGTCCGACTTGTGAGTTTATATGATAATTCTGAGAAAAAAAGATCACAACTGTGAGTTTATATCATGGAATTCTGAGAAAAATGTCAGAATTGTGAGTTTATATGATAATTCTGAGAAAAAATATCAGAACTGTGAGTTTATATCATGAAATTCTGAGAAAAAAATGTCAGAACTGTGAGTTTATATCATGGAATTCTGAGAAAAATGTCAGAATTGTGAGTTTATATCCTGGAATTGAGAAAAAAAAGTCAGAATTGTGAGTTTATGTGAGAATTCTGAGAATTTTTTTTTATTTTATTTTTTTATTGCAGTGTAGCTTTGATGAGCTTGATGTTGAGGTTTCTTGAATTATTGTATTGCTTCTAGGAACAAAGAAAAAGCAAAATCCTTGAGTTTTTTGAAACACAGCTACATAGTTTCTAAAGAGCTGTCTAACGATTTTTCTGATTTTTCTGCCCTTAAAACCTTTTTCAAAACCCTTATTTTTGTGAATCCACCGACTCGGTAGACAGCAGCTGTGTGCGAAGATCATAAAGATCATCAGATCAGTTTCATAACCCGGAGCGGCGTTGAGAGCCATTGATCACACATTACCGCCTGTCAGGATGTAGCATTAGAGGTTCTCAGACGGTTGTCATAATCAATAGTATTGTTCCTGTTTGTGGCCATTTGACTTTTCTCTCCGACCTCGCCGTGTCCATCTAAACCGTCGTGAATCATTACAATTGCAAAGGGCAGAAGCATGACGAATCGAACAGCTCACGGGCTATTTATACATTACGTCTGGCATGTAGCAGAAAATCACGGACGGTTCTTTACGGAAAGTTATCACCTAGGGGCACCTGGAAACTCTTTCTGCTGAAAAACGAGACCGTTTCCATTTCCAGTGCTCCACTGAGGTTCTCCAGAGACAAAACAGGCACTCCTGGGTCACCCAGGGAAACATTTTTGTGTGTATTAATAAATTATTTTACTCTGTTATAGAGACTTGTTGATGTTGGAAAGATCAGAGGGCTATAAAAAGGCACGGCGTATGTTTATTTAAAAAGGGAAATACTATAATGTTTATTTCATAGAGCTAAATGTGGAGCTTAAGTGCTGGGTTAAATGTATATATGTGTCTGTTTGTTCTTAATTTAAATAGGCTGTATTTTAAATAGCGGTTAAGAGACATCATGATTTAATCATAATTTTATACTTCTGTATGCACCCCCAGGGCTTCCTTTCAGCTTCTGCCTTTATGTTCACTCCTTCTCAGGCTTTCCATTTTTGTATTATTTATTTATTTGACATGCTGATGATCAGTGGCGCACCATAAGACTATAGAATCAGCTGACAAGTCATGATGCACAAGTGTTTGTACCATGGAGGAAGAGTTGCTGCTGTTGCAGATGTGTTAAATTGTTTGCTAAGTAGCCCAGAGGTGTTTTCTTAAAAAGCTAATCTAAAAGTAAGATGAGTGCTAGGTTGAGAAAAATGCAGAAGACTGTGACATATATATATATATATATATATATATATATATATATATATATATATATATATATATATATATATATATATATACATACATACATACATACATACATACATACATACACACACACACACACACACACACACACACACACACACACACACACACACACACACACACACACACACACACACACACACACACACACACACACACATATATATGTGTGTGTGTGTGTGTGTGTGTGTGTGTGTGTGTATGTATGTATGTATGTATGTATGTATATATAATATATATATATATATATATATATATATATATATATATATATAATGACTACTAAAGTGTATAATTCTCAATATGGGTTATTAGGGCTGGGTTTTTTACACAAATTTCATGATTCGATTTGATATTGACTATTTTGGATATATGTACTGTGTCAGGTAGAGTAAATGCCAAATTTACTCAAGGAAAAAAATCTCATCCAATGTAAAATATACATGAGTCAGTTGGAACTACATTAATGATTATATTTCTACTCTAATTAGTTTTTCACATTTCTGACTTTGTTTTCAGAATCAATATATGTGTTATATCAATAACTCATATAAGCTCGCAATTCTGATAAATTAACTTGCAGTTGTAATACAGTCACAATTCCAACGCATTTCTTAGAATTGCGACTATTTTTTTTTTTCTCTCAAAACACGCAATTGCGATTCTGAGAACATACTAGTCTTTTTCCCCCATCAGAATTGGACTTTATAACTCACCATTGCGTTTATATATCACAAGAAAAAAAAAATTTAATTGTGAGAAAGAAGTCAGAATTGCGAGTTTATATCTCACAACTGTGAGTTTATATCAAGCAGTTATAACTTACAATTCCAACCTTTTCCCTCAGAATTCTGATATAAACTCGCAATTATATCATGGAATTGAGAAAAAAAACAGAATGTGAGTTTATATGACAATTCTGAGAAAAAAGGTCAGAACTGTGAGTTTATATCAGAATTTTGAGGGGAAAAAAGTCAGAATTGTGAGTTTATATCACGGAATTCTGAGAAAAAAGGTCAGATTTGTGAGTTTATATTACAATTCTGAGGAAAAAAAGTCTTTATATCATGGAATTGAGAAAAAAAAACAGAATGTGAGTTTACATGACATTTCTTAGAAAAAAAGTCAGAACTGAGTTATATAATGAAATTCTGAGAAAAAATCAGAATTATGAGTTTATACTGTATGACATTTCTGAGAAAAAAGGTCAGAACTGAGTTTATATCAATTGTGAGTTTAAGGAAAAAAAGGTCAGAATTGTATGTTTATATCATGGAATTCTGAGAAAAAAGGTCAGAATTAAGAGTTTATCATGGAATTGAGAAAAAAAAGTCTGAATTAGGAGTTTATATCATGGAATTCTGAGGAAAAAAGTTCAGAATTAGTTTATTTCACAGAATTTTGAGGAAAAAAGTCAGAATTGTGTTTATATCATGGAATTCTAAGAAAAAAAAAGTCAGAATTGTGAGTATATGTCACGCAATTCTGAGAAAAGTAAGAATTCCGCGCTTATATAAATTCTGAGAAAAAGTTACAATTGTTTATATCACTTAAATACTGAGAAAAATCTGAATACAGTAGCAAGTTATTATGCAATTCTGAGAAAAAAGTCAGAATTGCGTTTTTTTGCAAGAGATTTGCAAGGCATACAGCGATCTGTAACTCCACATTAAATTGTTTCAATATTGTAGTAAAATTGACGGAATTTAAAATCTGACACTTTGTCATATCAAAAGTAACAAAGCACAAAGCTTATTGCAATTTATTGTATGGGATGTGCGCTACAATGTTCCGTTCGTTAACTGGAAACCGTCTAGACTAATCGATTCTTGGGATTTAAGAACCAATATTGTTTTGTAAAAATGATAATCGATTAAAGTCGAGAAATAGATACTGAACATACTGATCATACTGTACAAACACATCTAATACACTATATCTCATCTCATATTGTGTGTGAACATATGCATATAGAGGGAGCGCTCTGACTCTGACGATGCTGTTCTGTTTCCTAGAAACCAAATGCAGTTAAAGACCTCAGAAGCCATCAGGGAGCTCACTGCCTGCATTAAAACACAGATATGAGAGAGAAAGAGAGAGAGAGACAGGTGCTAATTCAGTCTCACAGATCTGAGAACAAGACGTTAGGAGAGTCACACATCAGGAGTTATATGAGAGATGTTATGTGAGGGGGGGGGGAAATGAGATTTCATTAAAGGTGTGAGAACTTAGAACAGGTGCCATAGTAAAAGTTTCAGTGTTGCTGTCATATGGTGCACACAGATGCTTGCTTTGGACATTTATGTCTCTGTTCTTTGACTAAAGTCTGCATTTATTGTACTGTAGTGTGTGCATGTATGTATATGCACATGCAATTTCGATGGTATTTTTCAGTCAGTGTCATCTCATTCCTGCGTTTTTGGGCATTCGGGCAGAATTCACTCTGCAATTTTTAAAGATGAAGCATCATTTTGTAGCAGTCAGATGGTGGAGTTTGTCCCTGATGAATACACATTAGATCCTGCAGTGTCAGCTTATCTGAAGCCTGTGTGTACTGTTGCATACAGCAGGTTTTTTAATTCATTACGTGTGATAGTTGTGACTCGATGAGGCATGTTCGAAAATGCTAATAAATTCACACCTGTGACTGCACACAGTGGCACTAGAATAAAAGACATTAGAGTACTTTTATAATGCATTACAAGCTTAAAGTGGTGCTGAAATAGCCATTAATATATTCATGAAGCATTACACTGTGTACTGAAGCAGCAGTTTCTTTGTGTTTGTGTGAAATGGTAGCATTAGCCAATCAAAATTTAATGATGTTATCACAAACAATTATGATTTTGACATTACCTGCATTATTGTTGCAAGTATTGTCGAAATATAGTTTATAGTTGAAATGTATAGTAGAACCTATTTAAGTAATAATCATATTCGTTAAAATACAAATTAAATTAAATTATACTAATTAAAATGAATTACTATTTTAATACAGTGAATGGTATTTATTTACTTATTTATTCTTCTTTTTAAAATGTATTAATTTAACAGTTTTCTCTGTATTTGACATCCACATGTTATCCACCATATTATTTGATCATATAAACTAATATATATATATTTGTAATTATTAAATATTTAAATTTTATTAAATTAATTTAATTTTATTATGTTTTATTTTCTTTTTATTTATTTATCTTTTTAATTCAACACCTATTTGTATTTGTTTTGCATTTATTTATTTATTTATTTATTTATTTACCCCAGTTTGGTATTTTTATTCTATTTTATGTTTTATTTTATATTTATGACATATAAAATTCACATTAAATGCAAAAACAAAAGTGAAATTACTGTGGTCTGGTCTATTTTTAAAGATTTTATTTTATTTTATTTTGTTTTGTTTTTTATGTGAAATAACTGTGGTCTGACCCATTTTATTTTCCTTTTTTTATATATATTATTTTATTTTATTTTTTTATTTTATGAATTATATACAACATCCACATTAAATTCCAAACAAGTAAAATTGTTTTTTGTTTTGTTTATTTTATCTTTTTATTTCTGTGGACTGGTTAAGATTACCCCATTTTATTATTTTATTTTATTTATTATTTTCAGTTTTCCCCATTTTATTTGTGTCATACAACTTCCACATTAAATGCAAATTAAATTACTATGGTCTGGCCTTTTTTTAGTTTATTTTTTTTTAGGATTACCCCAGTTTGTTTTTGTTTTTATTT
>NC_133382.1:33310760-33329105 GCF_049309525.1 Garra rufa | reverse complement strand
AGTTCCCCACCTGACCTCCTCAGATTTGTCTGAAAAAAATCCATGTGAGGTAATATGCCCAAAAAATTAGGATGGGGTTTTGCTTAATTTTTCTGTAATGATTTTCTTTTAAAAATTATTACAGAAAAATAAGGCCAAAACCCCATCCCAATTTTTTGATATTTTATCAATAAGAACATGCTCTTTCAAAAAAAAAAAAAAAAAAAGGTTTCATGTTCACACCTGGTGTCATTCATGGGAAATATTGCTCTGAACATTGGTGTAAATGAGGTTTTTCAATTTTTGGACCTTAATATCTCAACATCCATAAGACTCTATTGTCTGATGTCAAAGGATGTGCAAGACATGGCACATTTCAGACCATTTACCAAGTTTGATGCTTATACATTGAAAATTGAGGTTTCTATGGACATCTGAAAAACCTTAAAGTAATAGCTTCGAAGAAAAGTCGAGGGCCAGCATTCAGGTGTAAATTTAGTAACAATGCTCTGAGTTGTAATTCATGCAGTTCTGGACTAGGACTTAGCCCCGAAAATTTCATGGACCTGGCACAACTAGTTCTGGAGATATTTCAGTCTGAACATGGTTACTCAGACTGTGATGCCAAAACAGGGTAAAAAACAAACTTTTTACAGATTTTTTGTTAAAAAAAAAAGGTAGCACAGTAGAGATCTGAAATTTTGTATATGATCTATTGGGCATATTACCCATCACATAGATTTTTTTCAGACAAATCTGGGGGTCAGGTGGGGACCGTTTAATGACCCATATATATATATGAAGAGTTTGGTTGCAAAACGCGATAAACGCCATTTTTTGACATTTGGATTTTATTATTGGAAATCACAGTTCAAATGTACCTTAATCTATGTGTGAATTGCTGCCATTAATAAAATTTAAGAATGTACATTTTAGGCCTACTACAAAATGTATTTTTTTCACAAAACGCGATATCCGCCAGACCAGTTTCTTTGCAAAGTGCGATATGACCGTACGTGCGCGAGCTCAGCATCCCCTGGGAAGAAAGTCACCGCCGGTGAAGTGCTCCGAGTTTGCTTATAGATTCATTTAACGATAATATCAAAACAAAAAACATGTATTTTTAAAAAGAGGATTCAATAGGCTAACTAAAAAACGTTCACCATTTAATTGTTAATACTGTAGGCGAGCTGTCAGTCACGTAGGTTAAACAGCTGTCTGTCAGTCAGAGAATCAAAGCTTCAGAGTCAAGCTAATGTCATGGATTTCGATGACGGATTGGAGCCGGTCATTCCAGCTGCTGTTGGGAGAAAGAGGAAGGCATCTAAAGAAAATCATCAAAGGGAGAAGACCAAACGGGCAAGGCATTCAGGGGAGGGAAAACATCCGAAAATGTATTGTGGTCATCGTGCGAGTAATGCTGGTCTGTGTCATGCCGACCAACTGTCATATGAAGATGTAGCCTTCAACTTCACAAAAATGTATAAAACGCTACAAAAGTGGAATGGGATAAAATACTCCTCCGTCTCTCAACAATAAACAAATGCAGCAGGGAACGAGTCTCCGCTGATTTCAAGAAGACCAGGGAGGTCCTGCGCTCCTCCCCATCACGATGTCTGCAAGGCTACATTTCAAAGTTTATTTTTTAAATAATTAATTTTAATTATTATTATTATTATTATCATTACAGTGAAATAATACATTAAATATGACGGGGCGAGGCGAGCTTGTGTCGCGGACTCGGTGCAACAGAGACAAGAACTGTGACACCGCGTCTCCGCCCGCTCTGATCATACAGGTTTGGTTTTCAAAAACACACACACACACACACACACACACACACACACACACACACACACACACACACACACACACAAAAAAAAATGGCTCACTAGCTTTTCTTAATGGTATTACAGTAGTAGAATATAGCCTAAGGTGGATATATAGCGTTTTGCAAAAAAAAAAAAGTTATGTTGTGTATGTTCTGGCCAAAACTAACTCAGAATCTTATTATTATTAATCAATTTTTGTATATACTATTCCATATATTTATGATGTTTTTTTTTTTTTGTTTTTTTTTACCAATTTAAGATGTTTGACAATGTTAAGATAAGTATGTTGCATTTTGGCATGGTTTTTGACTTATTTATGAACTATTTATCTACATAAAATTAAATAAAAAATATCCTGGATTTGAAGAATATTGTGTCTCTGGCCTTCACTGAGCTCAAGTAATAGTTTTATGTACAAAAATTGTAAATTAACTTGACTGTTGATGTCTTAAATAATAATGTCAAATAACCAACATTTCTCAAAATGGATATATCTCGTTTTGCAACAAAACTCTTCATATACACATATATATACACACACACACAGTTTATTTAATCTAGGAAAAGAGTGTTTTTGAAGCACAATTGCATGTGTGTTTGTTTTTAATTATTGTCTCTTATAACAAATATTTTATTTAAATTCATGAAAATGCAGATCTTGTTATAAATAATAGTGAAAAAGAACTGTTGTGCATAAAAAAACTGAAAAAGAACTGTTGTTTCATTACTACTGCTAAACAGATGTGAACTCCAATTCATTTGTCGTATTGCAGGACCACTGAAATGCATTAGTGAAATCTTATTTTTCATTTTACATCCATTGGTTAAGATTTGAGCATATATTGAGTACCACCACTACTTTTTCATATAACAATAGCAGTTCAATAAAAGACACCCTCACTGTCCTTGAACTCCCCAGTACTCAAAAACTGCATTAGGCATTGTAAATTGATTCAATAAGCGTTGTTTAATGGCTACTGTGAGACTGTTAGCGGGAGTGCTGCTCCATCCCAGTGTCCTCCTTTTATTCTCTTTGTGTCTCTCTTTCTGAAGCAGAGATTGATTCGGCAGGTCATGTCCGTGTGCTTTACGTCTCTTCACTGAAGCGTCGCACAATGAGGCCGCAGGAAGCTGGTTAAGTTGCCTGTGTGCAGATTGACTTCCCTTATCTTCAGAAATATGGAAATGGGTGGCGGTTGATCATTATTCAGGGTACTCGAGCATAAGGTAATGCAAGGAAAAGAGCGTCAGACGTGCAGACAGAGAAAGAGAGAAAAGAGGCCGACATTATTTCTCACTTGCTGCTTTCAAATCACGCTGGAATGATGGTATTTATGAGGTGAGCGGTCAGGAAAGGGCACAATTTGTTGGAAATTAGCAGGTTTATGATACCTGGAGGAAGATATCCGTTAGCATTCACACGCATCTTAATGGCAGCAGCTCGACTCTTGCAGGAAGTAGGCCATTTGGAATGTTTTTACATTTTGGATTTTGTTTTTTTTATTACTTTTTTATTTTTATATTTTTCTATTTTCATCTTAATTTTAGGTAAAGTTTGAGTAATTTTTTTTGTCTTTTTAGTGCATTAAAATTAGTACATTAAAAGAGTATCAACTAAATTAAAATGTTTTTATTAATATTTTGAATCAGTTTTTATTTTTTAATTTTTAATTTTCATTTTTGTTAAGATTAATTTTTTGTCTTATGTATTTATGTATGTAGTTTTTATTAGTTTTAATTAAATTTTAGTTCTATTACTTTTCATATATTAAGTGCATTAACATTAGTACATACAAAAAATAAATTAAAATAAAAACATATTGTTTTGAATCATTTTTTTTTATTTTTATTATTTTTCATTTTCATTTTAAAGTTTTAGGTTTCGTGTCTTTTTAAGTCATTTTTTTATGTATGCCTATATAATTGTTATAAATTTTTATTTTAACTTTAGTTTTAGTTATTTTAGTATATTACGTGCATTAAAATAAGTACATCAAAAAGTATCAAGTAAATTAAAATGAGTAATATTGCCTGGGAGTGACGTTTTTTATTAATATTTTGAATCAGTTTATATTTTTATATTTTCCGTTTTCATTTTAATTTAAGTTTGAGGGTTTTTTGTTGTTGTTTTTTAATGGACGTCTATATAGTTTTACACATTTTCATTTTCATTTGATTTAAGTATATTAAGTGCATTAAAATGAATACATTAAAAAGTAATGACTAAATTAAATGAGAAAATTGGCAACTAGCTGTTTTTTTTTTAAACGTTTATTTCCAGTTTTAGTTTATTATAGTTAACTATAATGAATGACCCTGACTCTTGGAGAAGAATAGTGATAAAACACTAGAAAATGCTGCTAATTTGCCCAGTTTAAGACATGACATACAACATTTCCCATCATTCCCTGTGCCTGAATGATTCATACAAAGCATAAAATACAGATCAAGCATAAATTAGTCCCCAAACATCTCTTTTTCCCCACCTAAATTAGAATACACATCTCAGTATAATTCCAACTCCTGAGCTCATAAGTGCAAACTTCCCAAGAGGACTTGAAGGCAACAATGGAAAATTGCCTCTGCGAGAGAAAATGGAGTACAAAAATGCATCTGTGTGACAATGAGATGAGAAAAAAGGTTTATATTTACATCTTTTAGCTGTAAGCGCGACGGGCAAAATGAACGCAAAAGCCTTTCTCAGCTTTTATATTGAATAAAAATGCATTTTGTGTGTTCAGACTGATAAAATGACGATATTAGAGAGACAGACAGAACTAGACGATTTCTTTTCGTGTGGCCTGATGTTGTAACTGGAGTGCTACATGGGTATTAAACAGATGGCAGTAATTTAAAATTGCATTACATCAAAACCGAGTCTTATCAGGTTGCTAATTGCATGCAATAATAATTCCTTTTTGTCTTTCTTTATTAGAATATCCGCACGAGCGCTTCAGAAGAGCGCAGATTGGTTGGCTGGCTCCGGCAGGTTGGATTAAGATGCCCTGAAGCCCTTTGGCCACCGCTGCGCTCTGTACTCAAACAGTTTACAAAAATTGAACCGAGTTTCCGGCATCAACAGAAAATGCTAATCCGCAACGATAAAATGCCATTAAGAGCAAGCTGTTATGAGGGATTTAATTTGACATGCGCACGCAAAAGGCAAGGTCCCAAGATCGTTAGTGCGGCTAACTCCCTCATATTTAATTACCGCCTCTATCACAGGGGCTGGTAAAATATGGCCATGATGCGAAATGACCCTTAATTAGATCGGCAAAGACTCTAGACAATTAATCCTTCAGCCCCATCGTTTGTGTGTGTATGTGTGAGTGGATGTGTTTATTCTGAGGCTTTGCTTAATTAAAACTTGCAGACGCTTGCAGTAGCACAGGAAGGGTTCCCGTGAGGGACAAACTGAGATGATAGACCCTGTTTTCCTTCCTACTGCTCTTTATGTTTTTGCATTTGTGTGGTTGAGTGCCTTACTGCTGGCATCCTTATCCTCAAAGATAGACGAACGGGACCGGAAAAGCTGTTTTGTCAAGAGACTCGCACTTGTCTTTACTTATACTATGTGATTAGAGTAATCACCTCATCAGTGGTCCATGAAGCAATTTTGTAATGAACATATTATGGGTAAATAACTCATTAGAGTTTTGCAATACCAGAATTTCAGTGATATTACTGAATATTTCACCAAAATTGGCTCAGATTATCTCGGTTCAAGCGCGTTAACAAATTTAAAGAACAAATATATATTGATACTATAGTTATATCTTTGAAATGCTTTAGCACTGGTCAAAAGAGAGATTTTACCTTTCAGTTTGACCAAAAATCATAAGTTAGATTCTGAGACCAAATGATACAAATGCTAGCCATTTTGAGCATGGACCATTTTAAATTTTGTAGTAAAATGCTGTATTTTTCAAATGCTTTAACATATTATGAATGTTATCAATCTTCTAGAATCATTTGCAAAACATTAAATTCTCCAAAACAGTTCACCAAGCTGATGATTAAATTTCATATTTTAAATCACCAAAGAAATCCGACAAGAACTGCCTTATAAATATGGATCCTTGTTCTCCAATATTATTATTATATTATTTTTCAGGGTAGATGAGCCAGTGCGCATGCGCAGTACTGAGCGCACATCTTAGAGTGGCGATTGAAAAAAATATATATATATATGCCCCCACGGCACCTCTACTAGATGGCCATCCGGATGACGTGAGCAGGGTGACGTGAGCTGGGCAGCTGTATAATAACTCCATAGTTTTATTTTTTATTTGTATTAATACTACTTATAATAATAATAAGGAATATTTTTTTTAATTATAGATATTCTATTTCTATATCTGATATATTATTAAATTACTATATAATTATAATTGCCCTCTTCTTGATCCTCAAACCTCCCCTCATTCTTGATTAAATGAGTTCATTTAAAATGTTATTTTTGCTGTTTGTCAATTTTTTTATCATTAATACTATTGTTATCATCATTTTTATTATTGTTTATTATTATTATGTCTGTTGTACTTTTCTACATGTTCCCTTGTTTATATACTTCCAACCTCGACACACAGTTGCAGTTACCACTTACACACACACTCACATGCACACACAAATCATGTTTACTGTCATGTATGTTTTGTTGACCTTTGATGTATCGCCTGTAAATATATTTGTTGGCAATTTAAAAAAAAAAGAGTGGCGATTGTTTCTATAGCAACTGGGACTTCTAACGGCAGCTGCAGTGATGCGCTGATTTTACTAATCAACCATTGGCTCTTTCATTAAGAAGGCGGGGCTTCGCCTCCATAATGAGCATTGCATTTTTCCTATTCAAAAATATACAAGTGACATGTCTTGGGTATTCTATAGACCTTTTTCCTGAGTAAACGATGAGCGCCACCATTACGAATTCTAACGTCAGATTGAATGCTTTTCTGTTCCGGTTTCCATAGGAACCCATTCAAATAGCGTCCATCTGTTTTTAATGTAGCTAACGTCCGCTGCTTCGTGTCATCTACACACTCATTAAAGTGAGGCACTGACAAATGACGCTCATTGCGACATTGCCAAGTGATGGCGCTATGGAGCCATGTGCTTTTTAAAAACATTTTAATAGGTTTAACATTAGTTTATTAGCTCGGAATATAATCTAATTTGACTAGAAACAATGCAGACCGGAAATGCAAAGCATTCTTTCAGTTAAGAGTCGGACTTACTTCCGTGTTCAGGAAAAAGGTCTATAGTCTTTGTCATTAACCACAACAAATTTGAAGTCTATAACAGGTCAAATTGAACAGTGAGTTAACCAATTTTACCCAGTTTCCCAGTATTTTTTTTTCTCTGATTCCTTGGCTCATGCCAAGTGCATTTTAGCAAAATTGGTTCAGATCGTCTTCAGACAATGCTGGCAAAATGTATCAAATTTATCGTATTTGTAAAGCACGTTATTGAATTTGATGAACAATGAGGCTATATCTTTGAAATGCTTTAGCATATTCAGACCAAACTTGGTACGTGTTATACCAAGCATGACCTGAGGGCACATGAGTAGCACAGCACCACCTAGTGGTCAAAAATTTGACCTTTCAGTTGGACCAAAAATCATGAGAGTGATCTTGTTCAATTCTGAGTAGCATACCGAATCAAATGATACCACATTTTTCTATGTCAGCCATTTTGAGCATGGACCATTTCAAATTTTGTAGTAAAATAACACATTTTTCAAACACTTTAACATATTATGAATGTTATTAATTTTCTAGAATCACTTGCGAGAAAGTTAGGAAATTTGACACAGATGGAGGACAGTCTCATCATTAAACAAAACACCACTATATCTTTACAACATTTAAGCAGATTCAGACCAAAATTATCAAGTATGACCTGAGGGCACATGAGTAGTTTAGGCACAGTGCCACCTACTGTTGCAAAGATAGAAACCTTTTACTTTTTTGTGTATATTTTCTGAACAGTTTGACCAAAATCATAAGAGTGATAGTTAGATTCACAAAAGCATACTGAATCAAAAAATATAAAATCGTGGAGCGTGGAGCATTTGGAGTCTCTAAATCAAGCTCTCAAGTACAAGCAACAGGCCAAATTTGCAGACATATAAAAGTTATTTCCGCTAATAACTTTTGACAGTAAGGTCTAAAAGCAAAATTGTTTCCTCTGATTCCTTGGCTTATGCTGAGATGACTGCACACCAAAATTTTAATTTCTACATGTCAAGACTTTTCACTTCTTTTCACAAAGCTTCTTGATATACTAAACCTTTTTCGTTCTTTTTTTAACTTAACCAAGCATGTGTAGGAAGACACAGTATGTACTGTATCATCTAATAACACAAAGACTTTCTTACAAGGTCCTTGACTGCAGTAGTAACTCACCCCTGAGCGTTCATCCTCGGCACTGGGAGACTGTAATTTCTCATGCTCCGCATCATGACACATGTGTAACATGTATGATATATAATGTTTGTGCAGGTGACGGAATATTCAAGGCAGTGCAGCTTTATATATTGTAAGACCTTGAAAGAGAAACACTGCAGTTCTGGCTTCTGTCAGGCAGCGTCTCTTTTTGCTGAAGGGTCCTTGAAAAACTTCAGGCTTGGTCTGTGTGACACTCATACATTACCCAAGAGGAAGAAGAGACAGAGACCATCTCTTCCCTGTGATCCTCTCTTTAGCCGTACGAGCAAAAATCCTTCTCAGATTCCATAATCTTGCATTTTTAATCTTGTGATTCTTTGGTAGAAACCAGAAATTTAGTCTGGATTAGTGTCTTGAGAGATCTTCTGTGTCTGGAGTGACGTCATAGAGTAAGCTTGTCATGCAGAAACTCAACTCTACATGCATATGCGTATAGACATAATGTATATGCATGTAGGTGCATGCATATTTGTGTAGCTATAGATATTGTAAGTAGACATGCATACGTCCATATGCATATAGATATAGCTCTATATGCATTTGTCTATAGGTATAGCTCTGTAGGCATATAATGTTACAATAACTCCTTAATAATTAGTAATTAATATGCAAAATTGGCTTACAAGAAAACAAGCAAATAGCTGAAGAAGAATAGCAAATATGTGCATTTCTTCATCGTTTTTTTTTCCTCTGAACGTGTTTTACTAGGTTTACATAAATGGTTTGAGCATATTTCAACATAATGTGTCCAAAAAACCCTCTAGCCTCCGACGTGTCTGTTCTGCTCTGTCAGCGTTACAGGTCTTGACATCCTCTGATACAAAAGGTGTTTGGATGTTTTATTCATATGGTTATATATGGATGGTCCCCTGGTGGAATCAAGGAACCGTTTCCACTTTGAGTAGCACAGGATAGGGAAGCGAACGTGTTCAAGGCTGAACTTCAGTCTTCTTTTGTGCAGTTTGAGCTAAAATGCAAATACTTGCCAGATAGAGTTTGAGAGAGTCAGTCCCATTTCATAAGCCTGCTCTCTTTAAAGTTGTAGCTTTGACAATCATTCCTCTGGAAAGCAAAAGTGATCTGATGTTCTCATCATTATGGGTCAATTCCTCCCTTAGGAATGAAAATTCACACAGGAGAAGACTTGAATATCTCAGGTGTTTCTCAAAAATGGCATTAAATGAAGGCCAAATGAAAAACTGCCTCAATATGTGTTTAGTTTTGCCAAGACAGCAAAGTTCTTGTGAGACCGTATATTCAGAGTTATGCAATCTGTAGAGTCAAATTAAAATGTAATTTATAACCTTTTATTAAAAGGTTCCAGAATCAAAATGCCCCTGTAATTTACTCAATCCTGTGACATCCAAGATGTTTATGTCTTTCTTTCTTCATTCTAAGAGAAATTTTCCAAGACAAGTTTTTCTTGAGGAAAGCATTTCAGGATTTTTCCCCATATAGTGGACTTCAATGGGGATCAATGGGTTGAAGGTCCAAATTGTAGTTTTAATGCAGCTTCATAGGGCTCTACACAAACCTAGCCAAGAAATAGGAGTGTTATCTAGCAAAATGATCAGTCATTTTCTAAAAAAATAAAACAAATTGTACTTTTTAGGCATAAATGCTCATCTTGCACTAGCATGACACATTACAGTCATGCTGGAAAGGTCACACATGACGTAGGTGAAGGTCTTTCCAAAGAAATTCAAACGCCCTTTACAAAAAAAAAAGGTAAAACAGCAATGTTGGATGATTTTGAAGTTGGAGGAGAAAAAAAGTTTTGAACTGGAATACACAGACAATACCTTTGTAAGATGATTTCGTAATGCGTGAAGATGTAGACGCGCATCGCAGAGCTAGTGCAAGACAAGCATGTGTGCTTGAAAAGTACTTTTATTTTTAGAAAATGACTGATCGTTTCACTAGATAAGGTCCTTATTTCTCGTCTGGGATCGTGTAGAGCCCTTTGAGGCTTCATTGAAACAATTTGGACCTTCAACCAGTTGATCCCTATTGAATTCCTCTCTAAGGAGAAAAATCATGTTTTCCTCAAAAAACGAAACTAAAACGCTCCCCTCCTATGAGCATAGTTTTTCAGAAACTAGAGGAGACATGTGAGATTACTTGAAAGACTTGAGCTCAATTTTTCCTTCCATTTGATAGGATTACTGTATTGGAGAAACAGTTGAGATATTTAAAAATCTATTTTGTGTAATACATTGTATGGGTCAAAATTATTGATTTTTCTTTTATAGCAAAAAGTCATTAGGATATTATGTAAAGATCATGTTCCATGAAGAGATTTTGTAAATTTCCTACCGTAAATATATCAAAATATTTTTGAGTAATAATATGCATTGCTCAGAACTTCATTTGGACAACTTTAAAGGCGATTGATTTTTTGCACCCTCAGATTTCAGATTTTCAAAGACATATATCAATGGAAAGCTTATTTATTGTATAAATCTCAATTAAAAATGTTAAATATTCTATCTAATGCATCAGCTTGTGGAACTAAACATTGTTCCTGTTGAGTTAAAAAAGCTAGCTACAACTTCTGTGTTTTGAGTCAAATTGGCCCACATTTGTTGCCATGCAATTTGCCAAAAATTGGCACTATGAAAATTGCTGAAGATTTGTGTAAAAGCTGAAAACCTCTACTAAACCCTTTAAGGGAAGAAAAAATATAAAATATGCAGAAAATTCAATATTACCCTTCTATTTTTCTTGCTTTGTTTCTATTGTATTAGGTGTCTGGATCTCAAACCCTTGTGAGTGTAAAATGGGTTTTTCACATTTCTTTTCAGTGCTGGTAATTGAAATCCACAAGAAACAACCTTTGACAATTTTTTGGACTGTGAAACTCAACAAAGTGATTTTTATTTAAATGGTTCAATTTCCAGAAAAAGTTCTCATTTATTTCAGAATTTAGTTTTCGACAAGCTACAATAAACGTTTTCTGATTTTGCTTGCATCTTCAGTGTGACACAACACTTTTTCAGTGTTGATTTTTGGCGAATTGCAGGAAAACCAGTGGAGATCAAATTGACATTTAACAGCTTTTGTACAGCTTTTCAAAAACACATTTGTGACCCTGGACCCCACAACACCAGTCATAAGTAGCACGAGTAGATTTGTAGCAATAGCCAAAAATCCATTGTATGGTTCAAAATTATCAATTTTTCTTTTATGCCAAAAATCATTGGGATATTAAGTAAAGGTCATGTTCCATGAAGATATTTAGCAAATTTCCTACCACAAATATATCAAAAAATTTTGATTAGTAGTATGCATTGCTAAAAACTTAATTAGAACAATTTTAAAGGTGATTTTCTCAATATTTAGATATTTTTGCACCCTCAGATTTCAGATTTTCAAATAGTTGTATTTCGGCCAGATATTGTCCAAACCATATCTCTAATGCATCAGCTTGTGGAACTAAATATTGTTCCTGTTGAGTTAAAAAAGCTGGCTACAACTGTGTTTTGAGTCAAATTGGCCCACATCTATTTTTCTTGCTTTGTTTCTATTGTATTAGGTGTCTGGATCTCAAACCCTTGCAAGTGTAAAATGGGTTTTTCACATTTCTTTTCAGTGCTGGTAAATAAATCCACAAGAAACTAACTACCAAAAACAACCCTTGACAATTTTTTTTTTGGACTGAAACTCAATGAAGTGAATTTTATTTTTAATGGTTCAATTTCCAATAAACAGAAAAAGTTCTCATTTATTTCATGAGTTAGTATTCGACAAGCTACAATAAATATTTTCTGGTTTTGCCTGCATCTTCAGTGTTTTTCAAAGTGTTGATTTTTGGCGAACTGCATGAAAACCAGTGGAGATCAAATTGATATTTAAAAGCTTTTGAACAGCTTTTCAAAAACACATTTGTGACCCTGGACCACAACACCAGTCATAAGTAGCACGGGTATATTTGTAGCAATAGCCAAAAATACATTGTATGGGTCAAAATTATCCATTTTTCTTTTATGCCAAAAATCATTGGGATATTAAGTAAAGGTCATGTTCCATGAAGATATTTAGAAAATTTCCTACCACAAATATATCAAAAAATTTTGATTAGTAGTATGCATTGCTAAAAACTTAATTAGAACAACTTTAAAGGTGATTTTCTCAATATTTCGATATTTTTGCACCCTCAGATTTCAGATTTTCAAATAGTTGTATTTCGGCCAGATATTGTCCAAACCATATCTCTAATGCATCCGCTTGTGGAACTAAATATTGTTCCTGTTGAGTTAAAAAAGCTGGCTACAACTGTGTTTTGAGTCAAATTGGCCCACATCTATTTTTCTTGCTTTGTTTCTATTGTATTAGGTGTCTGGATCTCAAACCCTTGCAAGTGTAAAATGGGTTTTTCACATTTCTTTTCAGTGCTGGTAAATAAATCCACAAGAAACTAACTACCAAAAACAACCCTTGACAATTTTTTTTTTTGGACTGAAACTCAATGAAGTGAATTTTATTTTTAATGGTTCAGTTTCCAGTAAACAGAAAAAGTTCTCATTTATTTCATGAGTTAGTATTCGACAAGCTACAATAAATATTTTCTGGTTTTGCCCGCATCTTCAGTGTTTTTCAAAGTGTTGATTTTTGGTGAACTGCATGAAAACCAGTGGAGATCAAATTGATATTTAAAAGCTTTTGTACAGCTTTTCAAAAACACATTTGTGACCCTGGACCACAACACCAGTCATAAGTAGCACGGGTATATTTGTAGCAATAGCCAAAAATACATTGTATGGGTCAAAATTATCCATTTTTCTTTTATGCCAAAAATCATTGGGATATTAAGTAAAGGTCATGTTCCATGAAGATATTTAGCAAATTTCCTACCATAAATATAGTAATAGGCATTGCTAAAAACTTCTTTAGAACAACTTTAAAGGTGATTTTCTCAATATTTAGATTTCAGATTTTCAAATAGTTGTATCTCGGCCAAAATATTGTCCTATCCTAACAAACCATACATCGATGGATTCAGCTTTCATATGATATATAAATCTTAATTTTAAAATAGTGACACTTATGACTGGTTTTGTGGTCCAGGATCAAATTTGCATGTCAAAACTTGGCATGCACATTCATGACCCTAAAGTAGAAATACACACCAAATTTCAATAAGAAATAAATAGTTGAACCAGTATTACGAGCAGTTTGAAAATCAAACGTAGGTCAAATTGACCCTAACACAACAGAAAGTTCAATACTAACTAAAACTATGATTGTACACTCAACAATTCTCATTTGTGTCTACTTTTAATTTAAGAGAACATCTGAGGCCAAGTATGTGCTTAAAATGAAATATGAAAACAATAAGTCTCCTGAGATACAAAAGATCAACTTAAAAAAAAAATCATTTTTGTCTGGGCTGCAGCAGTACTAAATCAGTTTTTGGTGCAGTGTTGACCAAATGGACCTGATTAGAAAAGTGCAGGCTGGAGAAAATTAAGCGATTATTGAACCCCTAACAAAAGCACTGTTCAGACACACACATACACACGTAGACACACACTGATTAAAAGCTCTTCAGAGGAAAAAAGGATCAGTTTAATCAGAGACAAGTCCACCTTACTAATTGTGAATATAAAGCTCGGTGGTGATTGATGAGTTTATTTTACTCTTTGACCTCATTCTCCTTCGCTCCTCCTCATACTCCCTCCATCTCCCTCTCCTTCATTCTGTCTCCCTCCCGCATCTCAAAGACTTTCTGTCCTGTCATTGAGGCTCTTTTTTTCTATCCCACACTCCATCCATCCTGACTCAGATTTAATGAGACTTGTCTTCATTCATTTTGCTTCTAAATTTTACAGCAATTTTGGGTGTTTTAACTCTAGGTAATAAGATTGCAAACATTATATGAGTAATAGATCTATTAAGTGAATCATACTTACAGTACATGCATTGAGTTGGTAATAACTTTCCAGAATGGTACTTTTTTTTTTTTTTTTTTTTTTTTGTATGTCTATTTAAATCCAGTCAGTGGTGCAAACAATGTTGGTGAAAGTTACTTTTAAAAGTAATGCATTGCAATATTAAGTTACTCCCTAAAAAGTAACTAATTACGTTACTTGTTACTTTTTATGGAAAGTAATGCATTGCGTTACTTTTGCGTTACTTTTTAAATCTGGGCAGGGCTTGCTTGTTTATTTTTAATATCAAAAGTTCTATTTTTGGCAAATGTAAAAGCCTTTTTACACAAATTCTCAGGCTTAGAGAAAAGTAAATTCATGTCTGTACGGTAGACCACAGAAGAAAAATGTAAACTCTTCAGCAATAAAAAAGGAGTAATTTTTGCTTATTATTATGGATGAATTGGATCATCGAAGGTCAGCAGCAAAGACATCGGTTAATAAAACAGGATTAAATACATAAAGGATATTTATATTATTTAACATTATTGCAGGTTTGTGTTGAATTTCACTGTTTTTATTCATTTTGAGAAATACTGTATCTGTTGTATTCTGTTTTTAGTGAGTGAGATAAATTAATGCATGTTCACATTTATTCTAGAACTAAAGTAACATCTTACTCACAATTTCTCTCAACATGGGGAAAGGAGAGCCTTTAATCAATAAATGGGGGGAAAAGTAACTGTCGATTTTCTTGTAAATGAAAAAGTAATGCGTTACTTTACTAGTTACTTGGAAAAAGCAATATTATTACTGGGTGCAAATTTATAGAAATGTCTTTTTTTCCTAGAAGTTCTGGAATAATCTCTCAAACATGGACTGGGTAGGTCAGTTGCTCTCTTCTGTCGGAGAAAAAGTAAAAGTGCAGAAGTTAATTTGCTGAGTTTCCAAGGTTACAGGGTTACTGTGAGCATTATTCAGAGGTAACAGTCACTCCTGTTAATGGATGCTGCTGTACAAGTGTGAGACGTTTTATTCAAGGTGTCATTTTTGGAGGATATTCTGAGTGTGGATGATAAAATCCAGAAATAATGAGGTTTTTGATAAGGAAACGGCTGAAACAAGACAAGAAAAAGCGAATGGAAATAAACTTCATCAGTGGAAAAGTTATTTTTGTGTTTTTAGGCATTACGTGGCAGAATACTTTTTCTTAATCGTTACTTTTGTGTCTTTTCTAAGCATCCTTAAAAAGATTAGTTTGCTTGCAAGATGGTATATTACTTGTTTTCAGCGATTATATATTGAATTGCGTTTGTATTGTTTTTTACTCTTAATATAATTTCTTGTTTTAACAGGAGTCTAGCACAATTTAATGAGGTTTTTGTTAAAAACAAAGGGAACTGTTTGCCAATTTAGTAAGAAAAATAAACTTATTTCCGTAATCTAATGAGTCAGACTTTAAAACAAGTCAGGTTTTTTTGCACATTTGTTTTCATGGAAAATAAATAAATAAATTGTAGTACATTATATAAAATGTTGCATAATAATAATATAGAATATCTATATTATTATTATTATTTTATTATTACATGTTCTTTTTGTTTTAACTTTTTTTATTTGAACCTAAATATTTAGTAATACAATATATAACATGTTACATAATAATAATAATAATAATAATAATAATAATAATTATTATTATTATTATTATTGTTGTTATTATTACTATTATTATTATTAATATTATTGTTGTTGTTGTTGTTGTTGTTGTTGTTGTTGTTGTTGTTGTTGTTTTATTACATGTTTTTGTTACTTTTGTTAACTTTTTATTTGAACCTAGATAAATATTTTGTAATGCAATATATAACATGTTACATAATAATAATAATAATAATAATAATAATAATATTAATAATAATTATATTATTATTATTATTATTATTATTATTATTATTATTATTACTATAATAACTTTTTTAATTGAACCTAAATAAATTATAATATAATATATAAAATGTTACATAATAATAATTAAATTATTATTATTATTATTATTATTATTATTATTATTATTATTATTATGTAATCATGTTTTTGTTACCTTAACTTTTTTTCTAATCTAAATAAATATTTGGTAATACAATATATAAGATGTTACATAATATTAATAAAAATGATTAATAATAATAATAATAATAATAATAATAATAATAATAATAACTATTATTATTATTATTAGTAGTAGTAGTAGTAGTAGTAGTAGTATTACACCTTGAAAAATAATATAAGTTACGGAAACAAATTGTTACTTGAACTTTTTAAGTGAACATAAATACATAAATATTTAATAATTTAATATATATAATGTTACATAATAATTATTGTAAAAACTGACATAAGTCATGGAAACATGTTTTTGTTACTTTAACCTTTTTTTGTTGAATCTAAATAAATAAATATTTAGTAATACAATATATAAAATGTTACAATAATAATAATAATAATTATTATTATTATTATTATTATTATTATTATTATTATTACACCTCAGTCATTGTAACAATGATATGTCATGGAAAGTCTTTTAATTGAACATAAAAATAAATAAATATTTTGTAATTTAATTTATGAAATGTTGCATAATAATAATACTAATAACTGTTGTTGTTATACCTCAGTCACTGTAAAAAAATGATATAAGTCATGGAAACATGATATAATTGAATGTATAGTTTAATATATAAAATGTTACATTCATATAACTTATCAAATTAATGTAACAAAATTATGTAAGGCAGTGCAATGATAATTTAAGCTTAGACATTTGTGTATCAAATATGATACAATAGGCTTTATAGGGCCTTTATATAAAATGATTCGGCATGAAACTATGCCGGAGACTCTCTCTCTCGCTCTCTTCATAAAGAGCTGGTTAAAGTGAAGGAGACATTTCTCCTAGCAATGTTCTTAGTGTCACACCTGCTTTGCCTTTTAATATTTTAGCTTCATTTGTTTGGTGGCCTTGAAGTAGTTGATATACAGATGGGATTCAGTTTTATATGTGGCAGTTAAATTTAATTGATAAAGTTAATACATAGCACTCTGTTATCACTCCAGAAATGATGGCCCACCCTGTGTTTTAGTTGGCTGGTCTTGGCTCTATTGACCCAATGCCACTTTTATTTCCTGCCATTAGTGAGGGCTTGACTGAGCGTCGGTGGAGCCGCTGCAGAGACAGAGTGTGATATATTAGCCTGTGCCCAGCTAAGTCAGTGGCCAAATTAGAAGCCTGACTGCAGGTTAAGTGAAATTTATGTTCCCTTGTGTGGCTGGGACCAAAAGCAGCAGAGCCAGAGAGTAAAAGGAATGGGGCTGGGTTCAGTCGTCCTGATGGTGTAGCATTGGGATTTCACAATGAATCCTGTTTAATTTGTCATGGGGTGTGTGTACAGCACTCATTATCACAATGCCATTATTGCAACGGCAGCACAAAGCAAATTACACCAAACGAAAAATACACAATATAGGGAATATTTCATTTAAAGTATTTATGATTTATTTATTTGCCTATCTATCTGTCTATGTTCATTTTGTTAATTTACTTTTTGTATTTTTTTTTAATAATGCACAATGTGACTTTTTTATATTTTTAAATACTCTACCATTTGAAATTTTGTGGTCAGTAAGAAATGGATTTATTTATTTATTTCATTTATTAATTTATTTATTTACAGTGATGCACAATATGAATTTTTAGATTTTTACATGCTACCAATTGAAACTTTGTGGTCAGTATTTATTTATTTAATTGATTTTATTTATTTATTTAAATGATGCACAATACCACATTCTATTTATTTCTCATTAATACATTTATTTATGTTCATTTTATTTATTTATTTATTTTGTATATTTTTTTAAATGATGCACAATATGACAGTTACTTTTTAACTTAGGCCTACTACCATTTGAAAAATTAAAGAAACTAAAAAAAATGATGTATGCATTTATTTGAATGAATGTTCATTTTATTTTAAATGTGTTTTTTTTTTTTTTTTTTGGTTTTTCAAATAATGTACAGTGTGACATTTTTTAACATACACACTACCATTCAAAACTTTGTGGTCAATTATTATTTTTTTAAGTTTGTTTTATTAATGTATTTATTTATTTAATGTAATTTTTAAAAAATATTGTAAAAAAAAATAAATATAT
>NC_133382.1:33273269-33310260 GCF_049309525.1 Garra rufa | reverse complement strand
GTGCAATATGACATTCAATTTATTTTTCATTCGGAAATGTATTTATTTGTTCATTTTATTTATTTTTTGTATTTTTTAAATGATGCACAATATGAAATTTATGACATTGTATTTTACATACTACCATTAGAAACTTTGAAGAAACTAAGAATTGTATTTGTTTGTTTATTTATTTAAATGATGTACAATCTGACATTTTATTTATATTTATTAAAAAATATATATTTATGCACAATATGACATATGAAATCATTTTAATTACTACCATTCAATACTTTGGAGTCAGTAAGAAATTAATTAATTAATGAATTAATTTATGTTCATTTTATTTATTTATTTTAATTATGCACAATATGACATTTATTTTTCATTAAGAAATGTATTTAGTTTTAATGATGCACAATATCATATTTTATATATTTTTACATATATACTACCTTTTCTTTTTTTATTTTACCATTATTATTTTATTCATTCATTGTTTATGAATGAATAAATGAATTAAAAATATTAGCAGCTATGATGCATTAAATTGATCAAAGTTGACAGTAAAGACTTTTGTATAGTTAAAAAAAGGTTCATATTTCCGCAAAAAATGTTGTTTTGAACTTTCTATTTAAAGAAATTCCTATTTAAAAAGCTAATTTTGCCCAAAATGTAGGTATCTCAGTTATTTAGTACAGCAGCACTCTTGCTTAAGCTAAATTGCAAATTTATTATTCTCAGCCCCCTTTTTTCTCTGATTGAGGTGCACCCAGAAAAAGCTGATTGATTTTAGAGAAGATAATGTAGAATAATTGGTGCAGATTCACTGTGCCTGCAACTGATTTTGTTTACGGGCTTCTAGCATAAAGTCTCATTAACTTGTCTTCTGATTGGAGAGGTTCTAGCCCGAGTGTGAGCTCTGACCGTTCAGCTAATTACTGACTGCTCGCCTGAGTGCTCTGTTTACTGACAGAAACGGACAGTTCACTCCTGCCGACGACCCGGCTGTGCAATCAGCCCACGCTCTCCTTTAATTCCGAATTAATTTCAGCATCGCTGTTTGTATTACGGCCACGGTTTGCACAATTCTTGGCCTCGAACAGGGAATGAGTTTCACCCCTTCATGTGATGTGTGATTGAAGTGTCTAATGTCTTTTGTGCCATTTTCCTCTGGTAATTTCCACTGGCTGGGCTTCCAAGACAATGCTGCGCTGCTTGTAATACGTTTTTATTAGATTATAACTTCGTAATCGATGTCTGGGATCTTATTTGTGCTCTCTAATGTCTTTCAAGTGTTTCATTTGTGTTGTGTTAGCTACACATAGGTTATAGAAACTGTCTTGAATGATCGTTAGGCCGGCTGAGATTTGACACAAAATGCCATGAACAGTATTAAGAATAAATGAAGGGAATGTTTGTTTTATTCAAACCATACTTTTTCTCACAAATCTGAGTCCAGAGGAATTTGATTGCTCTAATGTTGCTTGTAACGTTTTATAACTCTGGTTCACATTGAAGTAACTTTATCTCAGAGCTTTCTCCTAAATGTCTTTAAGAAATAAAAACAAACATCAATGAGAGAGTCTAAGAAATACTACCATTCAAAACTTTGGGGACAGGAAGAAATTGTATTTATTTATTAATTCTTAGATTATTAGTCATTCATAAATATTAGTTGCATTTATTTATTTATTTAAGGCATGCACAATATACCATTTTATGTATTTTTAGTAATTCATGCATTTTAGTGATATTTATAGTGGTATTTATGATATTAGTTTTTTTATTCATTCATTTGTGCATTTATTCATTCATTCATAAAATTAATTAATTAATTTATTTGTGATTTGTAAATATTAGCAATATTTATAGTGTCATTTATTTAAAGCATGCACAATATGCCATTTTTACATGTACACTACCATTCAAAACTTTAGAAATTGTATTTGTTTGTTTGCAATTCATAAATATTAGTTATATTTATAGTGATATTTAAGATATTAGTGTTTGTTTTATTTATTTATTTAAGGCATGGACATGCTGTCTTATATATTTTAATAAATAAGAAAAGGTCAATAAGATTGTATTTATTTGTGTATTTATTTATTTATTTATTTATTAGTAATTCATAAATATTTGTGACATTTATAGTGGTATTTATTTGTTTGTTTATTTATTTATTCATGCATTTATTCATTCATTCATAAAACTATTAGTTATTCATAAGTATTTATTTGTGATTCATAAATATTAGCATTATTTATAGTGATATTTATTTTCTTATTAATTTATTTAAGACGTGCACAATATGCAATTTTATGTATTTTTACATGTACACTACCATTCAAAACTTTAGGTGCAGTAAGAAATTGTATTTATTGATTTATTTATTTGTAATTCATAAATATTAGCGATATTTATAGTGCTATTTAAGATATTAGTGTTTATTTATTTAAGGCATGTATGTCATTTTATATATATATATATATATATATATATATATATATATATATATATATATATATATAATTTGTTTTTGTTTTTTTAATCAATAAGAAAATGTCAATAAGAAGTTGTATTTATTTGTGTATTTATTAGTAATTCATAAATATTAGTGACATTTTTAGTGGTATTTATTTGTTTATTTATTTACTTATGCATGTATTCATTTTAGTCATAAATATATTATTCATAAATATTTATTTATTTGATTCATAAATATTACCAATATTTATAGTGGTATTTATTTACTTACTTATTTATTTATTATTATTTTATTTAAGGCATGCACAATATGCCATTTTATATATTTTTACCATTCGAAACTTTAGGTTCAGTAAGAAGTTGTATTTATTTATTGATTTATTTGTAATCCATAAATATTAGCAATATTTATAGTGATATTTAAGATATTAGTGTTTATGTATTTATTTATTTGAGGCATGCACAATATGCCATTTTATATATTTTTACAAGTACGCTACTAAATGTATTTGTTTGTAATTCACAAATATTAGTGATTATTTTTTATATATATTGATATTTATCAAATTAGCAGTTATCCAGAATGCATAAAATTGATCAAAAGTGGCAGCAAAGACTTTTGTATTGATTAAAAACAGTTACATTTCTATTCTATATATGAATAATGTATATCATGATTTCCACAAAAATATTAAACGGCACAACAGTTTTTAATACTGATATGTTTATTGAGCATCAAATCATTAAATTAGAATGATTTCTGAATGATTGTGTGCCACTGAAGACTGCAGTTATGATGCTGAATAGTTTATATTGACTTCGGTCTATTCAATTAAATTGAATTGAATTGCAATTGATCATAAAAAGCGGATGTTTCATATTGGAATGAATCCAAATCTGAATTCAAGTTCAGTGCCTAAAAACCCATTCGGCTGCTTAAAATAATCCAGTAATTTCTGCACTGCTAATTCATGCACAGTAAGGTTTATTAAGCAAGTAAATATGTTCAGTGTTGAATTCCTGTGCTTGCATGGCTCAAGGTATAAGCTTTTGTTTGCTTTAGTCTGTGCTGCTGGAGTCATTAAACTGAGTTTGAGTGGATCACAATCTGACACTTATTGGATAGTGACAATAAAACACTCAGGAGAACCGGGGCTTTCAGCGCTTTGAGTGTTCTGTCAATGTTTTGCCTTATCACAAAACCAATGAGCCTTGAGACACCATGCATTGAGCAGACTACTTGTTGTGTGCAGAGCTCAGACAGCAGGTATCCCATGGGTTCACATTACGCCTTCCTGAAACATTAACCGCTCTTGTCATTTCTCGACATGCTTTGGGAATGACAGGATTGTTATTTAGGGCTTTTTTAATTATTACCCGGTGCATCTTGAGGGCATGCAGTGCAGTCAGACATCCTCCCCAACATGTGCCAGTTTGTTTTCACGTCTGATCACTCATTCAGCTCCCAAAGAGAGGCATCTGTAAGAGCAAAGACTCTTGAAAAAATAAGTCTTGAAAGTGCAGATGGCATTTAGGTGGGTGAGTTTTATGTATTCAGGTCACATTTCACCTCCAAATCAACAGAAGAAAAATAAATTATATTCATGTATGAAGAAAATTAATTAAGTTTAGGCATTGTGACTTTCATGATAATAAAGCACATTTATATCCAAGTATCATGACTATAAATGAATCAATAAATCAACTGATCAATCAATTAATCAATGAAAAAGTAAAATAAATAAGAAAATTAAAATAACTCATTGAAAATATATAGATATAGCCATTGATACAGTACATGCAAATTTCAGAAATGTGATTATCAAATAAAAGGTTGTTTCTGTTAACTGTTATTATTATACATTCAGACTTATAAAATATAATAATAATAATAATAATAATAATAATAATAATAATAATAATAATACATAACAAATTGAAACAAATCCCTAAATACTACTACTACTCTTAATAATAATAATAATAATAATAATAATTACTACTAACAAATTTGTTATTATTTTTATTTATAAATAATAATATAAAATAAATAATAAATTATAACAAACCTTAAATACTACTACTAATAATAACAATAATAATAATAATAATAATAAAATAGTATTATTATTACTGATCATAGTATAATAATAATAATAATTGAAAATTGAAAAATCCCTAAATACTATTTCTACTACTACTACTACTACTACTACTACTACTACTACTACTAAAATAATAATAATATTTTTTATAATTATTATTATTAGTAGTAGTAGTAGTAGTAGTAGTAGTAGTAGTAGTATTTAAACAACAACAAATGAAAACAAACCCCCAAATATTACTTATTATTATTATTATTATTATTATTATTATTATTATTGATATATAAATAACAAATGGGAAGAAATCCCAAAATACTACTACAAATAATAATAATAGTAATAATAATAATTATTATTATTATTATTATTTACTATTATTTATTAATAATAGTAGTAAATAAATAATAAATTATAACAAATACCTAAATAATAATAATAGTAATAATAATAATTGCTAGTAGTAATAATAATATATATTATTATTGTTATTATTAATCATAATAGTGATAATAGTAAATAATAAATTGAAATAAATCACTAAATACTACTAATAATAATAATAATTATTATTATTATAACTATTATAATTATTTATTATTATTATTTAAACAACCAATTTAATTTTAAACAGACAAATTATTATTATTATTATTATTATTATTATTATTATTATTATTATTATTATTATTATTATTAGTATTGATATATAAATAACAAATGGGAAGAAATCCCAAAATACTACTACAAATAATAGTAATAATAATAATAATTATTATTATTATTATTATTTACTATTATTTATTAATAATAGTAGTAAATAAATAATAAATTATAACAAATACCTAAATAATAATAATAGTAATAATAATAATAATTGCTAGTAGTAATAATAATATCTATTATTATTGTTATTATTAATCATAATAGTGATAATAGTAAATAATAAATTGAAATAAATCACTAAATACTACTACTAATAATAATAATAATTATTATTATTATAACTATTATAATTATTTATTATTATTATTTAAACAACCAATTTAATTTTAAACAGACACATTATTATTATTATTATTATTATTATTATTATTATTATTATTAAACAAATTAAAATAACCCCCAAATACTACTACTCTAATGATAAAGGAATATTTGCTTATGTTATTACAATAATGTGATTTTTTTTTTTTTAATCACTACTGAAATTTTTTTTTTAAATAAATAACATGCAAATAAATTAGGGTAATGCAAACCGGTCTATAAATGTGCATATAAAAGTTTTGCAGTCTGCAGGAACCATTATGCTGGAATATTTATTTTAGAAATGTTTTGTATTTGTAATAAGCTTTTAGGTGATTGAGTTGATAGCCATTGGCTAGAAAGCCGTGAGTAATCCTCTTTCTATCAATTAAGCAGGTTTTTTTGGCTTGTATCTCCTCTCTTTTCTGTCGACATTGCAGTAGGGTAAGATCTCATGTCAACACTGAATGATCTGAGATTTCACATCTCAGAGGATGAACCTCCAGTCAAAAAGTCACTTTAAAGTTACTTGAAGACACATTCTTTCTGTGAAGAAACTTGTAGGTTGACGTCCTGAAGAGTAAGTATTTATCTAACAACCACCCTTGTATCACTGCACAGGCAAATACCACTTAAATTTTCCTCCAAAATATAATGAATTGATTTATTTTTGCAAATCAGGTGCATAAAAGGTTTGTAGCTTAAGGGTTTTTTGGAAGATTACGTGCTTAATGAGCCTTGGCTATTGAATGTATTGGAATGCATTGATGCATATCCGTATCACACACCAACGTTTCTTTGTCTCTCATTTCAGCTCCATTCTAATTCAGACAAAGGTGACGGTTCGGTCAGATACATCCTTAGCGGTGAAGGAGCAGGGAGTATATTCATCATCAACGAGGTAACGGGAGACATCCACGCCACCAAAAGTCTGGACCGGGAAAAGAAATCACATTATGTTCTTCACGCACAGGCCATCGACATCAACACCAACAAACCCCTGGAGCCAGAGTCAGAGTTCATTATTAAAGTTCAGGATATTAATGACAACGCCCCCAAATTCCCAGACGGACCCTTTGTCACATCTGTGCCTGAGATGTCGGAAATCGGTGAGATTTCCTTGTTGTTTTATTATATTTTATATTTTAAGGATTTTTATATATTTTTATTGGAAATTAGGTATTAAAGTCATTAAAATCAGTCATATATAAACTCATTAATGCATGTGTGGTTTACTTTATTATAAATTTATCATGTAAGTCCATGGTCTTTTCATGAAGATTATTTGCAGTCTTTTTGATGATATTGATAATGTTATTCTTCTCATGCATTTTCCATGCATTTTTAGTCATAATGTCTAAAAATCTTTATAACGCTAAAATTGCAAACAACTTTATAACACTAAAATTATAAACAAGTTAAAAATCAAGTGGAAGAAATCCACCAGTGCAAAATACAATTATATTCAAGAAACTCTCCATGAAAACAAGTCAGAGTATCTTAGTCTTTCTTCTGAAGTAAATTCATCTTGTTTTAAGAATGTTTAGATATTTTACTGGAAATGAAGTATTAAAGTCATTAAAATCAGTCATTTTAAAAAACACATGCACAATGCATTTAATGCATTAAAACATTTTTTTCTGTGTGGTTTCTTATAACTTCATTATGTAAGTCCATGGTCTTTTTATGAAAATTCTTTGCAATATTTTTGATGTTACTCTTAGCATGCATTTTCTAGTCAGAATGTCCAAAAATCCACCAGTGCAAAATACAGTTATATTCAAGAAACTATCCATGAAAACAAGTCATAGTATCTTAGTCATTCTTCTAAAGTAAATAATCTTGTTGTAATGATTTTTAGATATTTTTTACTGGAAATTGTTAAAAAAAAACATTTAAAAAACATTCAAATCTCATTAATGCATTTTCTGTGTGGTTTTGCAGTGTTGTTTTTATGTAGAGTTAGTGATTTGAACAAACTCTTTAACTCTATGTAGTGTATGTCAGCATGAAAACAAAACTCACCCTGTTTACTTTCATCAAATGTTAATGGACAAAAATGACTGATGTTAATGGACTAAGACTAAAATATTGCGTTGAGCCAAATTATGAATGTGGTGGTGAAAATCATTTCATTTTGACTTTTGCATGTAACTCATCCACTACAACAATATGTTGCTCTGTGTGTCCAAACCCATGAGATCGTTTCTTTCTTTTCCCTGAGCACAAGTGAATAGTTTACTGCTCAACTTGTCTTAAATGTTTATCTCAGGTTCGGGTGATTCAGTCCATTCCCGTCTTTTGAAAAGCGGTGTCTGCGAATGTGAAAATTGAAATGGCTTTTAAAAACATAGCTGTCAAAAAACTATTCTAACCAGAGGCTTGTGCTGATGCAAACTCATAAGCTGTCAGTCTCTAAGATCCATCACTTCTAATTCAGATCTCCCAGATTCAATCCAAATGGCCTTTTTCTCTCCAGCCCATGGATTTTATGCTGTTGTTTTGTGTTTTACGTCTAGAGTTCCCTCAGGAGCCCGACAGCTCTTAAAGACCACTATCTGCTTCTGCTTTCTCCAGAATGCTCCACTTCCTCTAGGAGAAATAGTGAAAATATATACAGAGAGAAAGAGAGAGAGATTCCCTTCCAGCAGGGTTTCCCCAGGGTTTGTAAACCCCTAGGGGTTTGTGGTAGAACTGCAGGGGGTTTATGAGGTTGCGATAGAAATACTAATCTGGAATAAGTAAATACATTAATTTATGAGCTCAATTCAATTTGTTGAGCACTGCCAAATTTAACACGGTTAACTTTTAACTCAAATTTGCATTTAACCCTTTGCATGCATTGTGTTGCTTGTGTAAAAATCCATCTTTCTGTCATACCTATAAAAGATATGGTTTACATGTTTTATCAAAGGGGTCATCGGATACAAATCTCACTTTTTTCATACCCAGTGGTATTTTTTATAAGTAATATTCCCTTTTTCAAATCGAGCCATTCTCAGCTTCTTGTCTATGTGATGTCACACCGTCCAAGGCCACGCCAACAATAGTTGATTGACACATATCTATCTATCTATCTATCTGTCTATCATTCCATTTATCATGCAGTCATTCTATTGTTGCATCATTCTATTGTTCTGTTTTATTTATCATTCTGTCGTTCAATCTGTCTATATCGCCCTGTCGTTTTATTTGTCGTACTGTCGTTCTTTCTATCTATCTCTCTCATATCATTCTATTTATCGTTCTGTCATTCTATCTATTGTTGTATCGTTTTATTTATCGTTTTGTCGTTCTATTGTTTTATTTATTGTTCTGTTGTTCAATCTATCTATATCATTCTGTAGTTTTTGTTGTAATGTCGTTCTGTCTTTCTATTTATCGTTCTATCATTCTATACATTTTATCCTTCTAATTATCTATCTATCATTCTATTTATCATTCTGTCATTCTATCTCTTTCTCTCTTTTTATTTATCCTTCTGTCGTTCTTTTGTTCTACCTGTCGTTTCATTTATCGTTCTATCATTCTCTATCTATCTATCTATCTATCTATCTATCTATCTATCTATCTATCTATCTATCTATCTATCTATCTATCTATCTATCTATCTATCTATCTATCTATCTATCTATCTATCTATCTACTCATCTATTGTTCTGTCGTTCTATCTGTCCATCTTTGTCTATCTGTAGTTATATCTTTCTATCATTCTATTTATCACTCTGTTGTTGTCATTCTATCATTCAGTTTAGTCTTTCTATCTGTCTGTCTATCATTCTATTTGTCATTCTGTGTATCTATCTATCTATCTATCTATCTATCTATCTATCTATCTATCTATCTATCTATCTATCTATCTATCTATCTATCTATCTATCTATCTATCTATCTGTCATTATATCTATCTATCTGTCATTCTATTTACCTATCTGTCTATCTGTCTGTCTATCTATCTGTCTGTCATTCTATCTATTGTTCTATTTATCGATCTATTTATTGTTCTATCCATCTATCATTTTGTTTATCATTTCATCTATCATTTAGTTTGTTGGTCTGTCATTCTATCTATCGTTCTTGTTTTTATAATTGTTTTGTCTATCTATCGTTCTGTTCTATCTGTTGTTGTATCTGTTGTTCTGTCTGTCTATATCTATCTGTTGTTCTGTCGTTTCTATCTGTCGTTCTGTAGCTCTATCATTCTATCAGTCATTCTGTTGTTCTATCTGTCGTTCTATCTGTAGTTCTATATCTATCTATTAGATTCTTATTACTAATTAATATAATCTTTCATATTTCGTTTTTGCAGATTAGTGTCAAGTTTTGTGTAGTTTATTTTATTCTTCCTGTGTTTTTGACAAATACAATGCGACCTACTTATGAATTCCTATTTATGAAGTTGAAATTATGATGTGTTTTGTATTCAAGTGATTTTGGAAATGATGCACTGCACAATTTTATATTTCTTGCTCTCTTCTTCATATAGTAGCCGAAGATTCACATTAGTTTTTCATCCATGTTTTTTGTCCTTTTTGTACTGCAGAAAATGACGAGAAAAGTAGTTTTATGGCACAAGGCATCTTGTATTTAGATCAGAAGAGGTTATGAACTACTACTTTAGAAAAACGTTTCTCCTGTAAACTCACTTCCAGCCCACACACAGTATGTCACTGTTGATTTCCAGAAAATGTCTATCATATTATTGATGTATCAGAAGTGAAAGATTTGGTATAATGTGTAGAGCATGTCACTGCAGCACATGTTCTCACTCTTAACTGCAGCAGATAAATTTTTTTTGGATCTCTCTGGGAGTCTCGAAGGCTATATTCCTGGCTCGCATGTACAAATGAAATATTTCTCTTTATTTTGGCAGTGTGAAACACTTCTCGGTGGAGATTATGGCCTGTGGGTTTAGAAAGCTTTGTTTATTGTTTATTTAGGTCCCGATCGGCTGTTGCCGTAGCAACTGAAGCCCATACAATGATCTGTGGTATCGTAAGATTTGAGTACCAGCTGCAATCAATGTTGAAGGAGTCTATTATTGCCTGGCCGTTGTCCATTACTGTTGGCGATTCATGCGCAGAGTGGGTTCAAAATCCCAATTACAGATGTCTTGGAGAACACGCCGCTGTTATGTTAGAGCCGCACTGTCCACTTCACCATCACAGATGAGTTTTCTCTCGAGGTGATGCTCTGCCTTTATAGGATATCAGTCACATCTGATAGATTTGGTTGTCTTGTAAATACAACATTTGAAAGCCAGATGAATCCGGTCTACTGACTTTTGCTTTTGATTTAAGACTGACTAAATTCAAAGTACGGATTCATGTAATAATAATAGTAATAATAACATTTTATAATGCTACTGTGTTTTTGACAGTATTTTTGATCATTTAAAAATACATAACCACTATAATATCTTGGTTTAGATATTTGTATATATTTTACTGGAAAGCTAGACAAAAATGCTCATTAAGAATATGATTTTTGTGTTGCGGTGCACACAGATTCAAGGGCACATGTAGCCCGGAAGGTGCACTGTTCACCATTAATTAACTCATCTCCAGATGTCCACTGAGGAATATTATTATTTCAGTATTTTTGTTTTGGTAAACATGTTTATTTCGACTGTATCTAAGTAAACAAAACATTCACACTAGGATTAGCACTCAATATGTTTCCACAGGGATAGAAACTATCAGTGCAACCTGTTTCATAATCATTCTATTTGGAAACGTAAGACTAACCAGATAACCCAGAGTTGGTCTTTCAGTACAGCATCACCTCAGCTGGCAGTTTGAGCTGGAGGAACACATGCTCAGTCGATTAGTATTGATAGGATACATGGAGAAGAGATGCGGTGGTAACAAGGATCGACAGAAAAAGAGGGAAATGAATAATTAGTCTTATTTCGTCTTATTCTGAGGTTGAGTGTTTGGAGGCGTTTATCTGTAAGCATCTGAGCAGACAGGGTCCGTCTGGACGCTCGCACTTCTGCCCCCACGCAGCTCTAGTCCAGTGCTGTCAATATTCCCTGTGTGTTTGAGTGCTCAGGATCTAATTGTGTGTTGATGGTTTGTCTCTGCCAGTCTGAATTGATTGACTGGATACGAGCCAGAGCTTCAGCTCTGAGAGACTGGAGAGTCTGAAAGAACCACTACTGCAATTATATACAACCTTCCATATCTGTCTATCTGTCTGTCTTTCTAGTATCTATCGTTCTATCGTTTGATCCATCCTTTGTTTGTTTCTTTATCTGTTCGATTGTTCATCTGTTTGTTCATTCCTTCTATTTATCTATCCATCCATTGTTTGTTTGTTCATTTGTTCCATCCATAGTTTGTTCATCCATTCGTTTATTCCATCCATCGTTTGTACGTTCATATTTTCCATCCATCCTTGGTTCATTCGTTTGTTCCATCCATCGTTTGTTGGTTATTTTGTTCCAACCATTGTTTGTTCCATCTACGTTTGTTGGTTCAATTGTTCCATCCATTGTTTGTTCATTTGTTTTCCATCCATTGTTTGTTTATTTGTTTGTTCTATCCATCATTCGTTTGGTTGTTTATTTGTTCCATCCATCGTTTGTTAGTTCATTCTATCCATTGTTTGTTTGTTTGTTTGTTTGTTTCATCCATCCTTGGTTCGTTTGTTCATTTGTTCATTCCATCCATCGTTTGATTTTTCATTCATTCCATCCATCTCTCCATCTTTCGTTCCATTCTTCATTTGTTTTTGTTTGTTCATCCATTCCTTTGTTCGTTCCATTGTTCGTTCATTCTTTCCATCCATCCTTCTTTTGTTCGTTCATTTGTTCCATTCTCTGTCCTTCTTTTTTCTGTTCCATCCATCCATCAGTCAGTCCATCAGTCAGTCCATCCATCCATCCATCCATCCATCCATCAGTCAGTCCATCCATCCATCATTTATCCATCCATACATCCGTCTACCTATCTATTCATCCTTCATTTGTTTGTTTGCTCGTTCATTCCATCCATCCATTCTATCATCTATTTTCCCTTTGTTTGTTCGTTCATTTGTTCCATCCATCTGTCCATTCATACATCTATAGTTTGTTCATTTCATCCATCCTTCTTTCATTCGTTCCACCATCTGTTCGTTCGTCAATTTTGTATTATGTTATTATTAAAATGTAGTTATGTATTAAAATGTTATTTTTAATTTGTAATGTTTGTTTTGCACTTTATTTGATGGTTGCTGAATTCCTTTTTGTTTGATATCTAGTAACTGAAATGTTTTACCCACCATTTTCCACAAAAAGACATTTATAATATTTTTTATCCTTATACTTTATTTTAACCTGCTTATTTTTTTTTTTTTTTAAGATATAAAAGGCCAAATGTTGTATTATTTTTAGCTTTTAAATTTAAACTAGTGAATGAATCCACCAGTGCAGTAAAGCAAAAGACCCTTATATTGATGATAAACGTAAAAAAGTAAAAGATGTTGTAAACAAATCGAGTCAAGTAGAAACAAGACTAGTAGAAAAATTAGCATCAAAGCCAGCCTGGAAATTCATGCTGGTGTAAGCTGGTCTTTTTCAGCAGGGGCTCCTAATAAAGTGGCTGCTGAGTGTGTAAAGCCATGTTAAACAGCAGAAGATCAGTATTGACTTCTAAATATTACCCAGCTTCCCACTTAGTAGCCGCTGCTTGCGTTGCAATTTTATTTATTTATTTTTTTATGGGTAAGATTTTGATTAGGAGTTTGTAAAACTCAATATCTTTATTAGTGGTGCAGAAACATTACTCCCTCCACACACACACACGGTTCATCTGCTGGTCCTCGGAGACGCTCGTCAGAAAATTCTAGACAAGCTGTTTCAGCAACTTTCCAGCTGCTGCTAGGGTCTGATAGAAATGTTTTCACTGAAGCTAAGAGCTGGATAGGGTACAGAGAGGGATGAGATAACTCATTTTAACCCACTGAAGCTTCAGGATTAGAACCAAAATTACACTTATCTGAAGCTGTAACAGTAATTGCGGCTATCGGGTCTTTATGCAGTTGAACTATGTAGAAAGCAGTGAGCGTTGTCTCTCTCATGTGCATTACGCTGAGTGATGACCGTAATTGAAAAGCTTTTGAAAGTCTTTATGGGAGAACACGGCTTTTCGACTTTATTCTGACTGGGTCTCACCGCAGGAGAAAACTGCAGAAAATCATTTCATTAATAATGTTTTTTGTCTTGTTTTTTGTCTTGTTAGGAATACTTTTGTTCAGACAGTATATACTGTAATAGTATTGTTTTTTATAGGTATATATATATTTTTTTTAATCAAAACCATCACTAAATTGTTAGATGTACAGTATGTGTAATGCAATGAACAAATCATCAATAGGGTAAGAACATTTAACAATGCATTAACTACTTAAATAATTAATATTTTATTTTATTAATGTCAGACTTTTTCAGTAAGATACATAAACACAAAACATAAAACTTCTATACTAAAAAAAAAATTATTAAAAAGACCAAAATAATGATTTTCATTCTCTCTTCTTTAGTAGAGAGAGACAATTTAATACTCCAAGGAGACTAAGAAAGATAATGAAGGAAATTCAAGATTTTGCCTCCATAATCCTATTTTCCGCCTCAGCCCTCAAAACTGCATTAAATGTTTTGTGGTGTTTGCAGTAAGTCAGCATCAGACAATGCAGATGGATGGATTGAACCCGGTGAGCTGTGATGAAAGTGAGCAAGAACAAGAGCAGATGAGAAATGCGACCCGAGCCAGAGCGAGAAATGAGAGATCTACTGTCAGCTGGAAAAAAAAAAAAAATGAATGCAAGAAAGACAGACTGTAAGCGGATGGCTAAAATGAACAAAGACAGAGCAGGGAATGAGAGGGCTTAAAAGACACAGAGAGAGATTACAAAGCACCCCACTGCATTTCCAGCTTCTCTTTAATCTTTGTTGATTTAGTCTGGGCAGAAACAGTGAAGAAACTCTCCTGGTTTGTTGAGGGACTCGTTTTAGGTCTTAATGAATGTGATGTGATGGTGTGTGAACAATCTTTCTGGACAGTGTACTACTTTTGTATTTATTTCCATAAGCATACTTATGGATTACGGACTGGTATTTTGGCCAGAAGTGATGGCCAAATGTTTTAGCTAACATGCTGTTGATTTTCCTCCATTTGTAATAGAGGTAACATGTGTCGCTGTCCATGGTGCTGAAATGCTCCAATGTGCCTTTATCTTAATTTCTGATGCTGTCTGTGGTGCTGAAACACAGTGTCAACGCATGTGTGACACTGGACCACAAAAACAGTCTTAAGTAGCACAGGTATATTTATAGCAATTGCCTTAAATACATTGTATGGGTCAAAATTTTTCCTTTATGCCAAAAATCATTATTAACATTTGCCTATCGCAAATGTGTGGGATCTTAATTTTTGATTAGTAATATGCATTGCTAAGAACTTCTTTTGGACAACTTTAAAGGCGATTTTTCTTAGTATTTTGATTTTTTTGCTCCCTCAGATTCCAGATTTTCAAATAGTTGTATCTCAGCCAAATATTGCCCTATCTTAACAAGCCATAAATCATCAGAACGCGTATTTATTTTGATATAAATTATATTTGTCTGAATTTGACCCTTATGACTGTTTTTTGGTCCAGGGTAATGTTTGTCCCATCATCGTCATCCCTTGGTGCTGAAATGCTCCTTTGTCCTTGTCATGCCATGACCACAACATAATGCTTATTTCGAGAAATACTGCTAGAAAAGCATCAAAGAAGTTGTTGATGATAATCACCTCACAAGAAGTGATGGTTAAAAGTTTAAAATGCCTTGATTTTGCCTTGAAATTGATTTGCTTCTCACAAACATGCAGCTTTTTCATTTACAAAATGTTAATTGATGGACTGGAATTGTGTGGATTATTGTGATGTTTTTGTCAGCTGTTTGGACTCTCATTCTGACGTCACCCATTCACTCCATCTATTGGTGAGCAAGTGATGTAATGCTAAACACCTCCAAATATCTTCAGATAAAGAAACAAACCCATCTAAATGTTTGATGAACTGAGTACATTTTAATTAAATTTAACATTTTAGGTGATCTATTCCTTTAGGTACATTCATATGACACTTCAAACACTTTATTCTCTTTCTTTCTGCAGGTACATCAGTTTTTCAAGTCACAGCGACAGACGCAGATGACCCTACGTATGGAAACAGTGCTCGGGTGGTCTACAGCGTTTTGCATGGACAGCCATACTTTTCCGTCGACCCTAAAACCGGTAAATTCATGACTGATTCATTGTGTTTGTAAAGGTGAATCAATAGAGGTTTCATTGCTTGCAGGTTTAAAACTGCTGCCACATTTCATCAAGTAGGTGTACAATTAAAAACTACACTCAGGAAATTTGCCCTAGCTTTTCAAACAAGTTGTTCATATTAGACTGTGAAGTTTGTTTCTCAGAAAACAGCTGTAAGCTATACAATACACCACCGGCACCCTTCACTGTTCAGAAATAGAGCTTGACATGCGTGCTGTATTGTTTGGATCTCGGCACTATAATGGAGAGCATCCCTGGAGAATGAGGTGGAGAGAACATTGTGTAAAGGCTTTCAGGGATAAAGACAGACGGTAGGAGAGAGAACGAGATTCAGAGTGCTTTGAGATGGATTTGGTGTTCATTAGAGCTGGACATTGTTTGAGGGTTTTTACAAGGAACCATTAAATGTTAACGGAGACACAGTTTGTTTTGTGTCAGGAAGCGAAAGTTAAGATAGCGAGAAGGACAAAGGAAAGACAAAGGGCAGGGGGGGAGGAAAGAAGGATGGAAGAAGTCATATCGGAAGGACAGATAAATAAGGGCAGAAAGAAGCAAAGGAGAAAGGAAGACATAAACAAGGAATGAAAGCTAAAAGAAAATAGGAAGGAAGAAAACAAAAGGGAAGGGAAGGAAGGAATGAAAAATGGGAAAGAAGAACAGAAGGCAAGATATAAAGAAGGAAGAAAGACAGGAAATATGGAAGTGGGAAGGAGGAAAAGAAAAAGTAGTAAGAAAAAAGTAGAGTATAGAAAGGAAGTAGTAGGGACAGAAAGAAGCAAGGGAGGAAAAAAAAGATGGAAAGAAAGAAATATGTTAAGGAAGGAATAAAAATATAAAAAAGAAATGCAAGATACAAAGAAAAAAGCAAGCAGATAATAGTAAAAATGGGGAGAAAACCTTGAGAAAGAAAGTATTGGGAAGGAAGAAAGTGAAGAGGAAGAAAGAAGCAAGCAAGAAGCAAAGAAGAAAAATGTACAAAGGAAGGATTAAAAAAGAGAAAAGACAGAAAAATGGTGGAAGGTAAGAGAGGGAAGGAACAGATGAATGAACGAAGGAATCGATAAGAAGGCAGTGATAGTACGGCAAGATTAGAAAAATGAGAAAAATGGATGAAAGCAAGAATATTAAAAAAGGGAAGGAAAAAGCAAAAAGAAAGAAAGAAATGAATGAATGAAAGAATGTACTGTACAAAGAAAATTACATCATGCTTTGTGTGTTCAAGGAATAGTCTCTCACTTGAATATGTCAGCTTAAGGAAGTAAAATGGTTTGCAAACACATTGACCTTAAAGAAAGAAACATTTCCACACAACCTCTGACATTATGCATAAATGCTGTTCATTTTCTTCCATTTGTCATTGAGGCCATATCTGCCGCTCTCCGTGGTTCTGAAATGCTCTTTTGTCCCTTTAGTATCATTTCTGGTGCTGAAACTTCCTCCACCACACTATTTTACCTCTCCCGACATAGTCATGACCACAACATAATGCTTATTTTGAGCAATACCGCTAGAAAAGCATCAAAAAAAGTCGTCCATCCCAATTTGTTTAGTCAAATGTTTGGCCTTTAGTAAAGACAAATGCAGCTTTTTGCAGGGGAACTGTGAAGAATTTTGCACAGTTGTCAAGTGCACACAAGCATATCAATGACTTTGGTAAGAGTTTTTAGAGATGAAATGCTTAATGGAATTGTGGCAAGAGAGTATCGGTTTTGCCAGACTGAGTTTATTTTAGACGCTGTACAAGGACTTAATGCATTCAGACAGGAGACATGAGAACCAATTGTGGGGATTGTGTGAGAAGGAGAAAAAGACAAGAGCGATTGACTTAGCCTTGCTTTACTGTATTGTCTGTTAGTGATACTTCACTTTCAATCTCTCACAAACTATACCTTTTGGGACATTTAATACTGTAGAAACAAATATCCCATTTAAAGATGTTTAAAATAAATATATGATATGCCAACGCATATTGTGAGTACTTTGAAGCTGACATAGAGACTTTGTACTTTCTTAATACAAATTGGGTCATATCGTGCATGATTCATCACTTTACTTTACTTTTTACTTATGGCACTTTGCTCTCAGCGCAAGCGAAATCTGAGTAAACTTTTTAAAGTATTTCAAACTGGAAAAGCATAGCTAATGACAACTCTAATAATTCTCAACGTCGCACATTTGATCAGATGGAAGAGTTATTGTTCTGTTGTCACTGTAGGAAATGATGCCTGTCACTGACGTCTGATTTACTGTCTCTGTGAAAATCCAGTATGCAAGGCACAAAGACGAAGAGAGTAGATGTATTTGTTCGAGAAAGCATTTTGCTTCTGACATGCTTGTCAAGAGTTTGCTCTGGTGCTGCTCTGCTGAAGCCGTGACCCAGCGGTGTGGGTGTAAATGCAAATTCTGCCATGCATTTAAAGAAGGTAATGCAAAGTTTTATGCATGATGCCCGAGGTCATGTTAGCAAGACTTCTTAAGATCTTCCTAGAGATTTTCTCTTTTGTATATGACTCCCTGATCTGCATCTTGTTAATATATTCTGACAGACCGTGGAGGAGGGTTGCTTTTCATATAGATTCTTTCCTGATGTTCTCCGTGGTTTGTGGGGCATCTGTTTTTATTTTCACGTTTTTGTGTCATGACACCACAAAGTAATATCACAAATGTTTTTTCTGATGCAGTACACTTTGAAAGATGCAACATAAATATAATGGGAAAAGTGTATACAGTTGAAGTCAAACGCTGACATACACCTTGCAGAATCTGCTAAATATTAATTATTTGACCAAAATAAGAGGGATCATACAAAATGCATTTTATTTTTTATTTAGTACTGACCTGAATACGAGATTTCACATAAAAGATATGTTTACATATAGTCCACAAGAGAAAATAATAGGTGAATTAATAATGTTAATAATGTTACCTCAATGATCCACAGCTGTTTTTTTTTTTTTTTTTTTTTTTGTGGTAGTTGTTCATAAGTCTCTTGTTTGCCCTGAAGTTAAACTACCCACTGTTCAATTCCCACAAATTCTTTGGTTTTCAGCATTTTTGTGTATTTGAACCCTTTCCAACAATGATTGTATGATTTTGAGATCCATCTTAACACTGAGGACAACTGAGAGACTCCGTTTGCAACTATTGCATGATGCTTCAGAAAGAAAAACATTAAGCTGGGGGTGAACACTTTTTGAATTTGAAGATCATGGTAAATTTAACTTATTTTGTCCTCTGGGGAAAGTGTAAGTAGCTTCTGAAGGGCAATACTAAATTTTAAAAATATGATATTTAGGCAAAATAAGAAAAATATGCACATCTTCATTCTGTTCAAAAGTTTTCACCCCCGAATCTTAATGCATAATTTTTCCTTCTGAAGTATCAGTGGGCATTTAAACCTTCTGTAATAGTTGCATATGGGCCCCCTTAGTTGTCCTCAGTGTGAAAATGTGGATCTCAAAATCATGCAGTCATTGTTGGAAAGGGTTAAAATTCTGTAAAAAAACAAAAAAAAAAAAACAAAGAATTTGTGGGACCTAAAAGGATTTTTCTGATTTTGCAAGGTGTATGTAAACTTTTGACCTAAACTGTATATTTATATACATTTTTATAAACATAAATTTCAGTTTTATCCAAAAAACGAATGCCTATGTTATAGTTGCAAGAAAATGTGTGCAATACTCAGGTTAAGATTGTCTGATTAATGGTTTCCGTGTACAGTTTACAAGGTTTTTGACATCCAATCAGAAAGCTCACGATTAGGAAGTCAAACATTGCTCATTCCCAGCACACCTAATGTGAACTCAGAGCTGCGGGCGAAGTCAAATCATCTCTTGGAAATGAGATGCTATCACCTTCCGCCCTTTAATGTGCTATTGAATGGCTTCACTGGTAATTGGCGTTTAAATGCTTTCTCTCAGGATGTTAGAAAACACAAATATAGATGACAAGTGGGATTAAAAACTTTAGATAAAGCACCCTAGGAGACAGAAAAGAAGCTTGCGTGAATCAATTCAACCAAGAGAGCTCTGGTCAATAGTCAATCTTGCTTTGATTATATGGTAAGCACAGCCGTATTGTTTTGAGGGGGATGAGATGATTGTGGTCATTAGGTCAGCAGACGCACCCAGACAGAATAACAAAGTCACGGGCAGAAAAGGACCTGTCAGTTAGGAGGAGAATGCTATACTAGTAATATACAGTTTAATTTAGTTCAGCTCTAACTGGTGGCAGTTACAGAGGCATCGTAAACTAAAGTTTAATGGCACGGTTATGGCTTTAAGCTTAACATTCCTGTGCGTTGCAATAAATAGTGGTTAACTAAAAGCAATGGCTTTATTTCTTTATTTGGTTAGTTAATTTCCATTCGAACGGAGGAGATATTAATGTCAGGTGCTTGGATTTATTCTGCTCATAAAGTAGCAGCTAACAAGCATTATGATTCTTCCTAATGAATAATCTGAATAATTAATTAGATGAAAGGCAAAAGTGAGTGGTGTTTGCTGGTGCAAAACTTAACATAATGTTTCCAGCATTGTAATGAGCTTGCTAAGATGCTCTGGAAGATTCCTTGGGAATTCTAGTGGTTGGAATAGATAGAGAATATATTTCTTGAATTGCTTCTTCAATACAAGTCAAATTATTTTTTTTTCAACAGTTTAATTATTATTATTTTTTAAACATTTATTCAGCAAGTACGCATTAAAGTTAGCAGAAGTAACACTTTGAAACTTATTTAAAAAAAAATATGTATCACTGTTTCTGAAAAAAAAAGTTATATAACAAATAAATAATGTTTTCTACAAGTTTAATCATCTATCCAATTATTTTTCCAAAAAGTATTTTTTTTAGCAGAATTAGCACTTTTAAACGTAATTTTTTTTAAACTGTTTCCGTAAAAATAGTAATATAACAATAAATATTTTTTTTGTATTTTATCTATGTATTTGTCCAATTATAAGTATGTACTTACATAAAATAAATGTATTTATTTTTAGCTTCATTTGTGTTAATTTCAGTTATTTATTTATTTATTTTAAAGGAAATCGAATCATTTATTAAGGATGCATCAGAGTGAGCAGAAATAGCACTTTTAAATGCAAAAAAAGAGTAAAACTATTTCCGTAAAAATAGTAATATAACCATAAATAATGATTTTTTTTTTGTATTTTATTTATGTATTTTGTCCAATTATAAGTATGTACTTACATAAAATAAATGTAAGTTATTTATTTTAAAGGAGATCAAATCATTAGTAAGGATGCATTAGTGAGCATTAGTGAGCAGAAGTAACACATTTAAACTTTCTTTGGGGAAAAAAGAAAAGAAAATGCATCACTATTTCCACAAAAATAGTAAGTAATATAATAATAAATAATGTATTGAGCATTAAGTCAACATTGATAATAATAAACAATGTTTCTTAGTTTTCTAGATGTTTCTTGAATTTCTCCTTCAGTATAAGTCAATAAATAATCTGTATATAATAATTTATTATTAAAAATATTCTATTTTATTTTTAGGGAGTCAACTTATTTATTCAGCAAATAAGCAAGAAGAAATTACACATTTAAATTTTCTAGGAAAAAAAATCCTGAAAAAATGTATTACAGTTTCTGCAAAAGTAATAAGCCACAAAACATTGATAATGATAATATATGTTTCTTGACCACCATATTAGCATGTTTTTCATGATTTCTGAAGTATATAGACTGAAGTAATGACTCTGAAAATTCAGCTTTGCATCACAAAAATAAATTACATTTTAAAATATATTAAAATAATAAACAGTTCTTTAAAATGCTAATAACTTTTCACAAAATTGCTGTTTTACTGTATTTTTTTAGCAAATAGATGCAGCCCTGGGTGAGCATAAGAGGCTTCTTTCAAAAACATAAAAAAAACCAACAACCTTTGAAGAGTATAGTGTACCTTTCCTAACAAGCTGTGCAATTTGAGGGATCATTAATGTCAAAGTTTTTTGTTCAAATCAATAACCTTAACCGTGACCAACAGTGACAGTGATGTTTTTTTCCTAGCAAACAATGTTTTTTTAGCAAAGTTTGCATCCTCCTGTTGATTTATGATTTGAAACGGAACATATTCTTTAGAAATAACCCTAGCGTTGTTGTGTGAAGACAGCTCATTATCAGCTCGTGGCAATGCAGAGGCCCAACACGTCCACACATAAAGCCAGACTCTAAGCTTGTTAATAAGCGAGGTCGGATCTTCGTCTTTCTCCTTTTCTTGTAAGAGGTTCCAGGGAGTAATCAGGTTCCCGATTTCAGAGTCCTGGATGATGGGTAAAGCGTAGCAATCTCGTTCTCGTACGCACACACTCCCAGTTAAGTAGGCTAATTTCTCTGCTGATCGGGGAGTCTGGAGGGTTTCAGCGTGTGAGTTTGGAGCTTCTCTGACACAGATCAGGGAGTCTCTAAAAGGACGGATTAGTGCAACTTCCTGTTCTGATCAAATTAGAAAAGCATGCCAGTTTGTCAATGCCTTCCCCAGCCGCTAATGCTTTCCAACATATTACCAACCCTCTTCTGTGCTATTCTTACCTCCGGAGAAAAGAAAGAGCACAGATTGATCACTATGTTCTATGCAGTAAGTTTTGGTTTAAATTGTTTGAATTGGCTGTGGTTGTTCTTTTTGAATACATTTTTCTAGAAGTTTGTCAGTTTGCAGTTATCTGTTCTCAAAGGGATGTTTCCGAAGAAAGCCTGAATTAAAATTGGTCTTATTGCACCATTGATTGATGCTTATATAAAAAAGCACCATAAAATTGTTTGCTTACTGATCTTTTTTTATCAAAATGCCTTGCTTTTCAAATATTTTCATAAAACTTTTTTTTCTTTTTTAAATACACAATAGCACTTTTAGCACAATAGCACAATTTAATCAGATCCTGGTTTACAAAAATAAAGTGGTACTTCACTCAGAAAAGTAAATATTTTTCATTTACTGATCCATTTTAATATTTTTTACTATTATAATATATATATTAATATGTAGAATTATATTTTTGAGGTTTTTATGTAATATTGTATTTTATTTGTTTTATCTTTTATTTTAATTAATAATTATTTAATTAATTAATATTGCTGTTTTTACTTTGTTTTTAAAGTTCACTCAAAAGGAAAAGTTTCCTAATTCATTAATCTATTTTATTTATTTTAGTCATTTTTATTGTATTGTATTTGTTTCATTCTACTTATTTTTTGTCATTTTTTTAATTAATTTTTATTTATTTATTTTTATTGTAATTTAACAAAAAAATATTTTATCTGTTTTAGATGGTTAGTTAACGTTAACAACATTGCCATAATGTGTTTTTATACCTGAATTACTTTTGTTCATCTATGGAAAAATATATTTTGAACATATGTTTAGTAAAAGTCAATGATGTTCAGTGTTTTTCAATTTATGGACAAACAAATATATGTGACCTTGGACCACAAAACCAGTCATAAGGTTAAATTTGACAAAACTGAGATTTATACATCATATGAAAGCTGTATGTATGGTTTGTTAGGATAGGACAATATTTGGCCGAGATACATCTATTTGAAATCAGAAATCTGAGGATGCAAAAAAATCAAAAAGACTGAGAAAATCACCTTTAAAGTTGTCCAAATTAGGTTCTTAACAATGCATATTACAAATCAAAAATTACATTTTGATATGTTTACAGTAGGAATTTTACAAAAAATCTTCATGGAACATGAACTTTACTTAATTTCTTAATGATTTTTGGCATAAAAGAAAAATCAAAAATTTTGACCCATGCAATGTATTTTTGGCTATTACTACAAATATACCCCAGCGACTTAAGACTGGTTTTGTGGTCCAGGGTCATATATATATATATATATATATATATATATATATATATATATTCAACATTTTTTAAGAAAGAAAGAAGGTCATACATGTTTGAAAGGACACAAGCATAAGTAAATGATGACAGAACTGTCATTTTTGGATGAACTTTTGGGAGCAATCTAATCCCAAATGTTAAAATCCGTCAGATTACAGAAGCAAACCGCACAACATCCTGCGTGAACGCCTTTAGTACTCGACCAGGCCAAAGGTAATTTCCCATAATCCCCTTTGCTCACCTAGAGTGACCTTCTCTCTAAAAGGACAGGCTGTGAAAACCGAGAGAGTGAGAGGGAATAAGATAGAGCGATAGGAGATTACAGACCGAAGGTGTGAGGAAGAGACAAGTAAAAGGCTTAAACTAGTTTTGCTCACTCAGCTAACCCTTGGTCAGACTGGATTCTTAATGGTTCTGGTCTAAAGTGCCCTCTGGAAGGATGGATGGGGTTTCATGGGGGTTTTGGGGGCTTCCTGAAAGCCTCCTTGTACATCCCTAATAACAAATACTACACTCTCGCTCATTTACAGCAAGCCTGTTTCATATTTCCTCAAGAGCACTTACCAATCCCACACAATAAACTTGAGTGATAGCTGTGGAGAGACACTCCCTCAGCTCTGACGGATGAAGAAAAGGTCACAGCATTAGTCTTTGTGTTGTTTTAATGCAGTGAATGGCTGTGTGCCAGAGACTTGTGTTGCCTTAGGAGCCTAGGTTAAGTAATGCTGCGGCTCGGGTAATATCTCTGCTCCGCCGCCGGGCCTCGAGCGTTGGCAGCCTCCAAATGGAGTTATGGCATTAAAACAGGAGAAATGGATGGGAGATTCATTTTGGAAAGTTTACAAACCTCTTTTTGTACCGTTGCGCTGGGCTTTTGTTCGCTGAGATGCATTCTGGGAAATCTTCCAATTTATGTTTGTGTATTAGAAGACGATTTGGATGCGTTTATGACATTGTTTATTTCATGCCTCTTCTCATTTGTAAATTATCGGCTCCCAGAACAAGGGCTGGTGACAGATCCAACAGGGTTGACTGCTGAGGCAGGGATGGACGTCTTGGGTTGGGGGTTAGGATTTGCACAAGATGAAGGATAAATGAAGAAGTGCATTGAACAACAAATTACTCAAACCTTCATCTATGACGTTTTCTAAACGGCATGTGCCAAATGTCACAGGCTTTCTCAGTTGATGTGTTTTAGTACGTGAAATAAAATAAAATATTTATTAAAATGTTTGATTTAATTTAAGTTGTAGTGCTATAATAACTGCAACTAAATAAAAATTATATACAGATATAAAAAAATACAAATGACAGAAACAAACTAAATTTCTAAACTTTAACTAAAATTAAATGACATTAAATACACACAGAAAATAAAACCTGAAAATAAACATATTCTTTATTCAGTCATCCAGTTTTTTTTTTATATTATCTATTTACTAATAGTATTTAGTATTTATTAATATTTAGAAGTTATATTTAAATTTTCAGCTTTTTAAAAAAAAATAACATATATTTTATTTTATTTTAGTAACTTTATTACTTCAACCGATTTCAGTTAGATGCTAAAGAATTTTTGTTTTATTTTGAATTTAAGGTTTTCCAAAAATTACAAAGGACTGAAACAAATAAAATTTCTAAAACTTTAAAATTAAATGACATTAAATGAACAGAAAATAAAATCTGAAAATAAAAATATTCTTTATTCACTCATCCAGTGTTTTGTTTTTTAGATGTATTTTATTGTATATTATTGTAAAAAAAAAATCATTTCAGTTTTAGTAACTTTAGTACTTCAACCAATTTTAGTTAGATGCTAAAGAATTTCTCATTTTAAATTTAAGCTTTTTAATAAATTATAAAGGACAGAAACAAACAACATTTCTAAACCTTTAACTAAAATTAAATGACATTAATTGAACACAGAAAATATAAAAAATAAAATCTGAAAATGAAAATAGTCTTTATTTACTGTTATAGTATTTATTAATATTTAGACGTTTTATTTATGTTTAGCTTTAATTAAAAAAAAAGCTTGCATATATTTTATTTTAGTTTTAGTAACTTTAGTACTTCAACTGATTTTAGTTAGATGCTAAAAGAATTATTTTAAATTTAATACTAAAGATTTTTCTCATTTTAACGTCAAGCTTTTCAAAAAATAATTACAAAGGACAGAAACAAACAAAATTTCTAAAACTTTAACTAAAATTACATGACAAAAGAACACAGAAAATATAAAAATAAAATCTGAAAAATTGTTCATTCATTATTATTTTAATGAACAAAAATGACTTTTAGTTGTTTCAATTATAGTTAACATTAACAACACTTCTGTTTATTTTATTTTCATACTCAAATTACTTTTATTCATCTGTGGAAAAATATCATATATTTTCAACATATTTCATAATTCGTAAAACTAAAAAAAAGATTATGATTAAAATGTATCTAAAAATATTAATTTCATAAATTTCATTTAGCTTAACTAATTATTTAACTATATATATTAAAAAGGACAAAAACAATTAATTTCTAAAACTTTTAAATTAAATGACATTAAATGAAAACAGATAATATAAAAATAAAATCTGATTCAAAATACAAAGAAATGATTTGATTAATGATTTTATTATTATATTTTGGAAAGTTATATTGTCGAATGGTTTTATATTTCTATTTTAAGTCATTTATTTGTTTGATTCTACTTTTACTATTTTAATTTTTAGTTCAGATAGCTTAATTTTTATGTGAAAAATAGTGTATCAATGACACTCACAGAAAAAAAATGGCAAAAGTATTAATACGTATTGGAGCCTTTCAAAAGGTACTAATGTACTATATGGCTATTTTAGGTACTAATATGCACCCTTAAATTAGGTTTAAAAGGGTACCATCTCAATGACAGCTTTTTTTCTCCCTGAGAGTGCAATAACTGTGGTGTGATCTGGTGTTCACTTGTAGTGCAGATTGAGCATAATGACTTTCCTTCTCGACCTTTTGATGTCACCAAACCCTTTTGACTAAAGTGCTAATGAGTTTCCTGATAAATATTGTAAATTTATGTGCAACCCTGAGGAAAAGTTCAGCATATGTTGTTTTGGATGCTGATCCTTGGCACAGGATGCTTGTGTGCCCATCAGGCATCATAACTACAGTAGCTTGACCAGCTACAAAAACATTATTGACTCTCGGAAAGAAACCAGTTTTGACCAGCATTAACTAGCTTTCACGCTGCTTTAAGCTATTTTGCAAGCAAAGAAGATTTTATTTTAAAATGCTGGTGCGATGGACGTGTGTTATGGGGATAATGCTATTAATCTACTTGTTAGTTTGTCTGTTTATTTATTTTTATTTGCAATTGTCAAATGTCTATTTATATTTGATATTTTTACTTTTTTTTACTTATTTTATTTATTCAGAATATATTCAGAACATTCATTTTTATCTGTCTGTCTGTCTGTCTGTCATTTGTTCTGTCTATCATTCTATTGTTTTATCATTTTATCGGTTGTTCTTTCTATCCAACTATAGTTCTATCTACTGTATCATTCTATCTGTTATTCTATCTATCCATCTATCGTTCTATCTATTGTTCTATCGTTCTATATATCTGTCTGTTGGTCTGTCTATCTATCGTTCTATCATTCTATCTGTCGTTCTATCATTCTATCTGTCATTCTGTCTATCCATCTATAGTTCTATCCATCTATTGTTTTATCATTTTATGTCGTTCTGTCTATCCATCTATAGTTCTATCTATCTATCCATCTATCGTTCTATCTATTGTTCTGTCGTTCTATATATCTGTCATTCTATCTGTCTATCGTTCTATCATTCTATCTGCCGTTCTATCTATTGTTCTATCATTTTATCTGCCATTATATCTGTCTATCCATCTATTGTTCTATCTATTGTTCTATCGTTCTATATATCTGTCTGTTGGTCTGTCTATCTATCGTTCTATCATTCTATCTGTCATTCTGTCTATCCATCTATAGTTCTATCTATCTATCCATCTATCGTTCTATCTATTGTTCTGTCGTTCTATATATCTGTCATTCTATCTGTCTATCGTTCTATCATTCTATCTGCCGTTCTATCTATTGTTCTATCATTTTATCTGCCATTATATCTGTCTATCCATCTATTGTTCTATCTATTGTTCTATCGTTCTATATATCTGTCTGTTGGTCTGTCTATCTATCGTTCTATCATTCTATCTGTCATTCTGTCTATCCATCTATAGTTCTATCCATCTATTGTTTTATCATTTTATGTCGTTCTGTCTATCCATCTATAGTTCTATCTATTATTCTATCTATCCATCTATCGTTCTATCTATTGTTCTGTCGTTCTATATATCTGTCATTCTATCTGTCTATCGTTCTACCATTCTATCTGCCGTTCTATCTATTGTTCTATCATTTTATCTGCCATTATATCTGTCTATCCATCTATCGTTTTATCTATCTGTCGTTTTATCGTTCTATCATGTTATCTGTCGTTCCATTTATCTGTCAATCTGTCTACCCATTTATAGTTCTATCTATCATTCTATTATTTCATCTGTCATTCTATCATTCTATGGGTCGTTCTGTCTACCCATCTATAGTTCTATCTATCATTCTATTGTTTCATCTTTCTATCTATCCATCTATCGTTCTATCTGTCATTCTGTATATCTGTTGGTCTATCCATCTATTGTTCAACCATTCTGTCTGTCATTCTATATATCTGTCTGTTGGTCTGTCTATCTATCGTTCTATAGTTATATCATTCTATCTGTAGATCTATCTATCGTTCTATCATTCTACTGTTCTATTGTTATATCATTTTGTCTGTAGTTCTGTCCATCTCTTATTCTATTGTTCTGTTGTTATATCATTCTATCATTAGTTGTCTATCTATCATTATTTTGTTCTATTGTTATATCATTCTATCTATCATTTTATCGTTCTGTCTATCTACAGTATGTCACAAAAGAGAGTACACCCCTCACATTTCAGCAACCATTTTAGTATATCTTCTCAAGGGACAATACTATAGAAATTAAACTAGTATATATTTTAGATCAGTCAATGTGCAGCTTGTATAGCAGTATAGATTTACTGTCCTCTGAAAATAACTCAACATACAGCCATTATTGTCAAAATAGCTGGCAACAAAAGTGAGTACACCTTAAGTGATAACAGCAGTTTGATGTTTAACCATGCAAAGCCACATGTCCTTTTCAACATGTTTATGTTTTTGTCTGCTTGACAGGGCCATACAAAGTTGTGTATCTTGTATTAGAGCAATTAAAAATAGGTGCTTTAAGTACAATTCTCTCATACTGGCCACTGGATGTTCAACATGGCATCTCATGGCAAAGAACTCTCTAAGGACTTGAGTTTTATTTGAGATTTAGAATTGTTGCTCTCCACAAAGATGGCCAAGGCTATTAGAGGTTCAGTAACACCCTGAAACCGAGTTACACTACAGTGGTCAGGGTCATACAGAGGTTTTCCAAGATGTCTTTCATTCAGAACAGGCCTTGCAAGGGTCGATCAACGAAGATGAGCACTCGTTTCTGTGCGCCAGGTGCAGAACCTGCCTTTAAAAAACAGATGCATGAGTAATATCCTGTAATATCTTTAGACGTAGGCATTTAGCAACCACTAAAGCACCCTAGCAACACACAGCAATGCCTTTGCATCATGGTGGTCTGTAAAATCCCAGTAAGAAAGTTCAATTGTGTGACGGTTCTCTTGGGTATTTTTGGAGCAGTACAAGATATTCAGGTCTGTCCCCAGTGCATTCAGCAGCCTTTGCCCTGCTCTGGCTGTGACAGGTGACAATGGTCAACCTCACTTGCCCTGCATGTTAATACCATCGCCTGCGGTCACTCGCGCCTCGACCGGCATTTAATGTTATAACCTGCCCACGGACATCTAATCCTGAGCGTGTCAACCCGACACTCTTCACATGAGTGCACGACGCTGCCGTCATCATCATTTCTTTGCATGTATATTTAGTTCTTCATTATCATGAGGGAAATGAAACAAAACAAAGGAGGATTTAAAAAAAACGATTCAGGATGATTTTAGTCAATAACCGAGAAAACCAACGGTTATTTATGGTCTACACAAAACCACTTTTCACTGTAATAATGACAAATCAATATTTTCTCTCTGTTTGCACTTCATAAATTAAAGTGAAAAATGAATCGGTCAATTATGGGGATGCAAGCGGTGCGCTGAATTCCTGTTTAGAGGCCGACTCAAACTCCCAGCCTGTTTATTCATGAGTCTGTAATCTGTTCTTTAATGGCTTGTGCGTATTGACTGCGTGTCACAGTCGAAGCCCTCTATCAGAGGAAGCCGCAGGCTACCGACGCTATTGTTTTCCAGCAAATATAAAGCAGGATTGGATTGTCTGATAACACATCCATTTTGTAAAGAGCGATCGTTCCTGCCGTTCCTCCTTGACTGAACATCCCTCAAACCTGACACAAATAAAATCCAACATTCTCAACATATTTGGCCCGTCTGGATGCGTTTCTGTGGCTGTCGGGATGTAATCGCAAAAGAAGAAAAGCTTTCAGCATTGGTAATAATGAGAAATGTTTCTTGAGGACCAGATTTAGCACATTAATGATTATGACACTGAAGACTTGGACAAATGGCTGCTGGAAATTCAGCTTTGCCATCACAAGGATAAATTACACTTCAAATTATATTAAAAGAGAAAACGCATTTTAAATTGCAATAATATTATCTAATATTGCTATGTTTACTGTGTTTTTGATCAGATAAGGCCTTAGAGAACATAACTTATTTCAATCATTTTAACCCTTATGTGTTGTTAGGGACGTTTTCGTCCACTGAGGGGTGCTGTTGAGTCTTAATTTGGCCACAACTTTTTCTCTGTTAAAGCAAATGGAATGATTTTTGGTGACTAATCTTATTTTGATACATATTTTGGGAAAATGCTTTGAAATTTTTCAAAAACTCAACAGTACACTGTGGGCAAATTTACTACCCTTTCGTTATGTTTCGTGGCTGAAAACAGCCACTACTTTAAACTGCTGTAAAAATGTATCAGATAAATATTTTTTCAATTTTTTGGCATAAATCTATTAATCAACCTCAGTCCTGCTCAAAAATACTAAATGTTTAAAAAAAATTCAGGATTTTAACTCTTTAATTGCCAAATTCCTAAATGATGTCACTGATTTTGGAAAAAAAACCCACAAAATTACTAATTTTAAATATAAAAGGTAATTGTGGCCTGGATTTTTTTTTACCTTTTTAACAGTCTTGGACATGTGAAAGATTAGTAAGAAGATTGGCTTTCATGCATTGTTAGTTTTGGCGCAGCATCCGATTTTCTTTTTTTCTCCCTCATTTATTGTTTTCTGGCTGTTTTTGCCCCATTGACTTCCATTATAACCACATTTTTTGATTGCAAAGCCATGACACCATATAATGCTGAATTCTTGATTGTTTGTGGTTTTCCCTGTTGGGAAGGGGTCAAATTTGTAAATTGTACTGTTGATTATCAGTTGGCCCCATTAACCCTTTAGATAGGCCTTTGCAAAAAAAAGCTTAGTTTTACATAGAGTTCTATGGAGTATAACGGTATATTATAGTGTGCGTGTGTGTATGTGTGTGTATGTGTGTGTGAGCGTGTGCGAGTGTGTGAAAGTGAGTGAAAGTGTGTGAAAGTGTGAGAGAGACCTTTGTGCACCTTGATACCCCTGAGAAAATCTAAATAAGCACCTCAGCTCTCAGAACGACATGGAGTAAACAAAAATAAAGAAAGTATATTTATGTATTTGTTTACCATATAGTTCTGAGAGCTGAAGTGCTTTTTTTTTATTTTCTGAGATGTATCAAGGTGCACAGAGGTCTCTCTCACACTCACAGACACTCACACACACTCTCATACACTTTCACACACTTTCACACACTCACACACGCTCACAAACACATACACACACGCACACTATAATATGCCGTTAAACTCCATAGAACTCTATGTAAAACTAAGCTTTTTTTTGCAAAGGCCTATCTAAAGGGTTAATGGGGCCAACTGATAATCAACAGTACAATTTACAAATTTGACCCCTTCCCAACAGGGAAAACCACAAACAATCAAGAATTCAGCATTATATGGTGTCATGGCTTTGCAATCAAAAAATGTGGTTATAATGGAAGTCAATGGGGCAAAAACAGCCACAAACAATAAATGAGGGAGAAAAAAAGAAAATCTGATGCTGCGCCAAAACTAACAATGCATGAAAGCCAATCTTCTTACTAATCTTTCACATGTCCAAGACTGTTAAAAAGGTAAAAAAAAATCCAGGCCACAATTACCTTTTATATTGAAAATTAGTAATTTTGTGTTTTTTTTTTTTCCAAAATCAGTGACATCATTTAGGAATTTGGCAATTAAAGAGTTAAAATCCTGAATTTATTTTAAACATTTAGTATTTTTGAGCAGGACTGAGGTTGATTAATAGATTTCTGCAAAAAAATTTGAAAAAAATATTTATCTGATACATTTTTACAGCAGTTTAAAGTAGTGGCTGTTTTCAGCCACGAAACATAACGAAAGGTTGTAAATTGAAACAATGCACATAAATATTTCCAACCCCAAACATTTGAACAGTCGTTAATATATATTTACTGTATGTATATACTACAGTCAGTTTATACAGTATATACATATTCACTACTGTTCAGTTCATTGCCTTACTGAGTAATGGCCCCTGTTTTTTTTTTTTTTATAATATATGTTTATATCATGCACACATTTCCTTGATTTTATCAAACAGGTTGAAATATTCTAGATTAAAAAGAAGCAACTAAACCAAAATAGCTACATAGAACCCATAAAATCCTTTTTATTTATTTATTTTTTTTATCATTTTCACTTTATCATTTATTTATTTGGCAATTTATTTAATCTTTTGAAATGCTTATATAATGCACACATTTTCTTTTTATCTAACAGGTTGAAACATTCTAGATTGAAAAAGCAACTAAACCACAAAACACCACAGAATCCATCAAATTGTATTTCGTATTATTTTATTTAATTTTATGTTGTAATTTATTAATTGAGCAATTTATTTAATCTATTGAAATTCTTCCATTTCTTTTTTTTCAAACAGGTTGAAATATTCTTGATTGAAAAGAAGCAACTAAATCACAAAGCACCACAGAATCCACAACTATTTTATTTTATTTTTTTATTCTATTTTTTGTTGTAATTAATTTATTTAGTAGTTTATATAGTCTTTTAAAATGCTTATATCATGCACACATTTCTTTGATTTTATCTGACAGGTTGAAATATTCTTGATTGAAAAGAAGCAACTAAACCACAAGGCACCACTGAATCCACAATTATTTTATTTTATTTTTTGTTCACTTTTTAATTAAATATTTTTTTATTAATTTATGTATGTTTTTAGCAATGTATTTAATCTTTTTAAAATGCTTATATAATGCACACATTTTCTTTTTATCTAATAGGTTGAAACATTCCAAAGCAACTAAACCACAAAACACCACACAATCCATTAAATTTTTAGTTCATTTGATTTTATTTATTATTAGTTTTTATTTTATTATTAATTCATTAATTACACAATTTATTTATTCTTGAAATGCTTATTTTATGCACACATGTCCTTGATTTTATTTGATTTTTCCTTGATTTTTAACAGGTTGCAATATTGTGAAAAGAAGCAACTACACCACGAAGTACAACAGAATCTATCAAAAAAAAAAAATCTATTTTATTTATTCACTTTGTAATTTAATCTTTTAAAATGCTTATATTATGAACATGTTTCCTTGATATTATGAAACGGGTAGAAATAATCTAGATTGAAAAGTAGCAACTAAACCACAAAACACCACAGAATCATAAAATCCATTTATTTTGTTATTTTATTTATTTTATTTTATTATTTCACTTCATAATTTATTTATTAAGCAATTTAATCTTTTGAAATGCTCATTATTCGCACATTTCCATGATTTTGTCAAAAATGTTGAAATATTCTAGATTGAAAAGAAGCAACTAAACCACAAAGCACCACAGGATCCATAAATCCATTTATTTGATTATGTTTTCTATTTTTTATTCATTGATTTCTTTTTTTTATGTTATTTTCATTGATTCTTTTAGAATGTTTATACATTTCTTTCATCACACAGGTTGGAATATTTTAGATTGATAACCTCGTAACACTACAGAATATATCAGATGCATTTTTTTTTTTTTTTTGGTGCTATTGTTATCTCATCAAAATTATGTCACTTCCTCGAAGATGATGTCATTAGGAACTTTATGTAAGAACTGTAAATTGATTATCAACTAAAACACTATTCCGGAAGGTTGCCTATCTTACCTTATTAGTTTTTTCAGTATTTTTAAGCAGTGGCATAGATGTGACCTGTGATTTTCCATCTGACTGCAGCTTTATTCATCAGTGAGGACCTTAGTCTGAGAGACAGAAAAGAAATTTGAGTGAGAGAAAGAAAGAAACTCAGTGACAATGAGATGAAGGACAGGACTTGACAGACATTGTGTGACACATTGTGTGATTCAGACCTTGAGACGTGTTTGGACCGGCAAGGGGCTCTCAGAGTGCATTGCCACTGAATTACTTCCAGGATTTACTTTGGACTTAAATTTGACCTATTATTATGTCAATATTAAAAAGGTGTGTAGCCAAATAATGAACAGTGCATAAATATTCTAACTGAAAACTATAGCAATAGTCTCTATAATGGCATCATATTTGTTAGACAGTGGCACAATGTTGCTTCTGGCCACCAAAAACACATTTAAGCAATTCCTCAAAACATACGAATAATTTATTTGACTCTAAATGTAAAAACAAATGTGAATCATAATTTCTGATGGGTGATAAATTGATAAAAATGCCTTTCTCTAAGAGCACTACGTGTGACCTCCGCATTTTGCTTCAAAATGCCAGAAAAACATTTTAAAATGTTTGGCAGGAAGCAGTGCTTTTATTGCTTTATTTGAAGCCATTTATTTTATTATGAACCATTGCCATTGTGATTCATGTACGAAAGTGAAAAATGAGTTTGTTCTCCTGAGGTGGCATTGTTCGTAAACAAGCATGATTTAACTGACATTTCAGCTGTCAGAATACAGGATTGTCCAGAGCTATCATTTGATGACTATTCTAGGAGTGTGTTTGTGTGTGTTGTGTAACTGCATGTGTGTTTGATTGAATGGCTGTAGACTAGGGGTGGGAATCTTCAGGCACTTCACGATCCGATCCGATTCCGATTCTGGGAGTCACGATCTGATTCCAAAACCATTCTTGATCTACATTTTTTCCCTAATTAATTCTTCTGCTGTGCAAATACAACTTTACAATTAGTTGGAATCTCTGTAAAAGTAGGTGTGTCAATCTTCACTGGTTTCAAGATTCAATTTGAAATATCACGATGCTCACATTCTCAGTTTTCAATAGTACTGCACATGGCTACATTTTCATATATGTGACCCTGGACCACAAAACCAGTCTTAAGTCGCTGGGGTATGTTTGTAGCAATAGCCAAAAATACATTGCATGGGTCAAAATTATTGATTTTTCTTTTATGCCAAAAATCATTAGGAAATTAAGTAAAGATCATGTTCCATGAAGATTTTTTGTAAAATTCCTACTGTAAATGTATCAAAATGTAATTTTTGATTAGTAATATGCATTGTTAAGAACCTAATTTGGACAACTTTAAAGGTGATTTTCTCAGGATTTAGATTTTTTTGCACCCTCAGATTCCAGATTTTCAAATAGATGCATCTCGGCCAAATATTGTCCTATCCTAACAAACCATACATCAATAGAAAGCTTATTTACTGAGCTTTCATATTATATATACATCTCAGTTTTGTAAAATTTAACCTTATGACTGGTTTTGTGGTCCAGGGTCACATATGTTTTATATCAAATTTATTTTGTGCCAATTTTACTTCATTTTTTAAATTATATAAACAATGTACTTTTAAAACAATTTTCTTATTTAAAATAAGTGTTCTTTAGGTATCTGAAAGTTTACAGACAATAGTTTTTCTTTTTTCCTCAGTATTACTGCCGTTTTATTATTACTGATGAGATCGTAGACAGGCAGCTTTAACAAACTAATGCACAGCAGTGGCGAGCGGTGAATTTTTTTTTTTTACCAGGTATGCTCAGTGCTAAAACCACCAGTAATACCAAAATTATTAATATCTTTAGATTATTTAGAAACCAATAAAATCAGAGGCGAAATCATATTTTAATATTTAATCTTTTTCCTGTTTGTTATTATTTTAAAAAATTATATAAATTTTATATAGGCTATTTTTATTTTATTTTTTCCAGTGGACTTTCAAATTTCGAATTGTTGAGAAATTATGAAAATATACAATTAGGATGTTTTTTTGTTTTTTTTTTTCATTTGATTAAGTCGAGTAAGTTGTGCATTAAACACACTATGATTTTCGGCAATCAGGGTCTCGCAGCAACTGCGCGTTTTTCCGCTTCTCGGACAGCTTACCCTGCGAATGAAATCATGCGCATGACAGCAAAACAAAGAATACACATCAATTCTGAGGAGTCGAGAAAGAGAATCTGCTTGCCCTGAAGATTCCATCTCAAATAAGGGATCAATTAACACGTGAACGCATTCTCTCTGACAACCTGGGTATGCGGAGCAGCAGTTTATAATGGACTGAACGCCACTGATGCATAGATATATCAGATGTTTTGTCCTGCTCTGAAAACATAACTGACTGTATGTACAGTTTCGTTTAAAACTATATTAGGACGAACAAACACAAAGCGTACGTGAAAGTCTGCCAGTGGGCGAGTTTCGTCCATCTAATAGTACTGCATTCCAGACGGCATAAATGAAAGCATATCTTAAGTAAAACACGGCAGATTGAAACACACACTGTCAAGCAATGCACACGTGTCTCACAGTGCAAAAAAAAAAATACAAGCTCAGAATCGATTCTGAAATATAAGGAATCTATTCAGAATCGTTGAAGAGAGAATCGCGATGCATCAGAGAATCTATTTTTTTCTCCCACCCCTACTGTAGACTACAGTTCAGTTCACCAGTACGTGGAGGTTTTGTTGTCATTTCGTACAGAAACTGACCTTGGCGGAGAAAAGACTTTACAAAGTCAAG
>NC_133382.1:33232739-33272769 GCF_049309525.1 Garra rufa | reverse complement strand
AAATTAATACTTTTATTTAGCGAGGATGTTTTAAATTAATCAAAAAAAAAATTCATATAAATGCTGTTCATCAAGCTTTTTTAACAATAATAACAATGTTTTGTTTTGTTTTTTTGTAGTAAATCTGAATATTAGAATGATTTCTGAAGCATCACGGGACTGAAGAAATGATGCTAAAAATTTGCTTTGAAACCACAGAAATAAATTACATTTTAAAAATGTATTCAAAAAGAAAAGAGTAATTTTAAATAGTAAAATCTTTAAAAAACCTTACAGTTAAAAACTTTTGACTGAAAATTAAAAAAAAAAATGATCCAAAATATGTTAGTTAGGGAATATTTTTTTGCCATCTACTAGCTAACCCAACCCTGCTAACCAGTTAACTTCACCACAAAAGCAAGACAACAAAGTCACAACTAACTAACCATCCACAACCAAAACTAAAATCTTATGCTTACATAAGATTACATAAATGTTAGCACTAATTTTTGGCTGCCTTGCAGACTCTAGTATTTTCTTCAGGAAATGCAAATGTGGTTTAATTTCACACTCATACTTGGAAAGAGAATCTGACAGTCCTCCTTTTGAGCATCTCTACCAAGCGTGTCACTTGAGGATTTGTTAATTATGTCCAACTAATGCTTCTCCACAAAGTTTTCTCCTTGCAGTTTTCTTCTTTTCTTTTATAATCTTTAGGTTGCGCCAGATCTATTGTAAAGCTGTGTCATTTCACCTGGAATATGAATACAAGTCCTCACATATGCCTAAAATCACACATAAATCTAACTGAAAATGACCTGTTTGCTGACTGCAGGGTGATTTATGAAAATCATATGAATAAAATGAACTTAAAAAGTTTCAAGATAATATTAATTTTTGACAGGCAAATATAATGTAAGCTCATTTGATTAGAAACTGTAAAAAGAACATATATATATATATATATATATATATATATATAACAAAGGATTGGCAGTGATACTGGCCTTCATAGTACTTAGTAAAAAAGATGCCTTTTAAACAAATTTAAAATATATAATTGTTAATTTGGAGATGGACTGTGAAAAAAATTTATGATTACTCAAACACAGTTATGATAAAAAAATATTAATTTAAATGTTAGATGTGATTAATCATGATTAATTAGAGTAAAAAGTCATGATTAGGTGGTTTTGAAAATCATTTTAATTTAATTATAAAAAAATATTTTAAATATAATTATCTACACTACCAGACGAAAGTATTTGAACAGTAAGATTTTTATTGTTTTTAAAGATTAGCGTTGATACTGGCTTTCACAGTACTTAGTAAAAAGATGCAATTTAAACAAATTTAAAATATATAATTGTTACTTTGGAGATGGAATGTGAAAAAATGTAGGATTACTAAGACAGTTATAATAAAAAAAAATTATTTAAATGTTATATGTGATTAAGCGTGATTAATTAAGGTACAAATTTATGATTAGGTAGTTTTTTTTTAATCATTTTAATTTCATTATACTTAAATGAAAAAATATATATATATTTAAAAATAATTATCGACACTACCAGCCAAAGGTTTTTTAACAGTAGGATTTTTAATGTTTTTAACAAAGTCTCTTCTGCTGACCAAGCCTGCATTTAGGTGATCCAAATACAGCAAAATCAGTAATATTGTGAAATATTTTTACTATCTAAAATAACTGCTTTTTATTTAAATATACATATTAAAATGTAATTTATTCCTGTGATCAAAGCTGAATTTTCAGCATCATTACTCCAGTCTTCAGTGTCACATGATCCTTCAGAAATCATTCTAATATGCTGATTTGCTGTTCAAGCAAACATGTATTATTATTATTATCAATAATTAAAACAGTTGAGTATTCTTTGATGAATAGAAAGATCAGCATTTATCCGAAATTAAAAGTTTTTGTAATATTATACACTACCATTCAAAAGCTTAGAAAGAGTTAAATTAGTTAAATTAGTTAAAGTTAAATTAATCAAAAGTGATGATAGTCATGTATAATGTTACAAAAGCTTTCTATTTCAGATAAATGCTGTTCTTTGAAGTTTCTATTCATCAAAGAACCCTGAAAAAGCTCTACTTAGTTTTCAAAGCAATACTAAATGTTTTTGAGCAGCAAATCAGAATCATGTGACTGGAGTAATGATGCTAAAAATTCAGCATTGAAATCACAGAAATAAGTTACATTTTAAAATATATTAAAATAGAAAACAGTTGTTTTAAATACCAAAAATATATATATATTTTTTTTTGCTGTACTTTGGATACAAAAAAAAACATTAAAAAACTTACTGTTCAAAAACTTTTGACTGGTAGTGTAGATTATGTGTTGTGTGTCTCGTATTGTAATACAAGCTTTTGGTCAATATAATAAAGAATTACTATAAAAAAAATGTATAATATGGCCCTTCAGGCTGAGCTTTGTACCATGGAGTAGTCCTTTCATAAGTCATGCCACAAGTGAAGTTGGCCGGGTTTCACGACACCAGTCATGTACAGCAATATGAGCTCTCTGATAACCATACACATCCCAGCTGTCTTTGCTCTCAGTGCCACAGCCATGATGTAGAGTGATGAAAGACGGAAAGGCTCATGCAGTATTCATGCTCTTTCTTCTATATTTAGGTATTTCATCGAGCGGAGAGAAGACAAAGAGGTGTATTTCGATATCGAATCCATCAGCGGAGTCATTAGAACCACTCAGCTCCTGGACCGCGAGGATACGCCCTGGCACAACATCACTGTCATGGCAACAGAGGAAGGTGGGTACCAGAAACCATGCTGGTTGAGCTTCACCACTTTAATAACTCGCAAATTAGTTTGCCAAGACAGTCTCGGCAATAAACGGCTCGTGCGCTCATGAGAAACGGACTGCTGGTCGCTTTCTCTCTTTGAAAAGCGCTCGCCCTCCCGCTGCTGTGAAATCAACTCTGCAGGCCTGTTAATAGTCAAGGATCGCACCTCTAAGCACATAAGGAATGGTTAGCTCAGAAATGAAAATTGTGGTTATTTGCTCACCCCTCGTGACTTACTTTCCTCTGTTGAAAGAGAAAAATGAAGACTGCTGGTTGTTGTTGTTTTTGTTTTTTTTCTCGTGCAATTAAAATGAATGCAGCCAAAAGCTTTCAAGCTTCAAATGGATCCAGAAGCACTGTAGAATATCATTAAAATGTATCCAAATGCCTTGTGTGCAGCTTTACAGTCTGAACGTAGATGTTTTTCCCTCGTAATCTTCCCCTCCAGTGAGCTGTTAATTCCTGTATACAATTTGAAAACCAGTTCAGACTGATTTATGATCGTCTTTCAGATCTAATGTTTTGAATCAGATTCATTCAAAGATCCAACTCAAAAGAGTGATTCATATGATTCATTTGATTTAGTCTCAAAAAAGCAATTTGAAACCCACTTCCTACCCATGGGAACATGGTTTGTGCAATGTTAGCAATGCATTATTAGCTGTTTGATTGGGTAGTCAAGTCGAAGGTTAATTATATCAATTACCATTACATGTCTGACATAGAAAGCGATATATGAAATGCATTACCATTTTGATTAGATGTGGACTATTAGACCCTGTATGCTCTTCCTTTTCTTCAGCATCAATCAGTTTCTGGTTTAAACATTATTGGCTGAATTAATCCAATATTGGCACTTGCCATTTTGTAGCATTTACTACACTACACAATGGCAATGGAGTGGAGGCAGGGACTCATTTGCATATTCATGTGTCCGCATACTAAATGAGGTCAGGGTGTAGAGTTACTATATTAAAGCCATTTTACAAAACTTCATGGCATACATACCTGGTAATAATATTGTATTCATATTAGCAGTAATGTTTTTGTTTTATCGTAAAGAAATATGCGTATCTTGGTCATAAAAAATAATATAAAATAAAATAAACATCAATGTTTTAATGTAGAAAATGATGCCTGCTTTGGATATTGAATGTCAAAAATGTTTAAATATTTATTTTTATTATGAAAGGTAAGTTTTAAGTGATTAAACCTTGTTTTACTGTAAAAGTTATGCCTGCCTTGGTCTTAGTATATATTTTACCATTGGAATGAAGAAAGAAAGAATAAAAATAAATACATATTTTATTTGATAAAATAAAATAAAATAATGTTCTATTGTTAAAAATACATATTTTATTTAATAAAATAAAATAATGTTCTATTGTTAACAAAAATGCCTGCCTTGGTCATTGCATAAAATAAATAAAAATCACTAGAAAAAAATGTAAGTTAATTATGTATTTTGATGATCAAAGATTAGTTTGAAGTGAATAAATTAGAGACTGCAATAGGGATTTTGTTTTTTATTTTACTGTAAAAAAGTATGCCTGCTTTGCTATTTGTATGTATTTTCTCTCTGGAATGGAGAAAGAAAGAAAAAATAAAATAAATGAATAAATGTTATGCTAGGGGGGAAGTGTTTAAATGCGACATTTTAATTATTAAACTTGGGTTTTGAGTGATTAAATTAGTAACTGCAGGGGATTAATAGAAAGATGTTTAAATGTATTTTGATTATTAAAGATGAGTTTTAAGTGATTAAATTAGTGCGTGCAAGGGACTTTGGTTTTTTTTGTTTTTGTTTGTTTTTTACTGTTAAAATTAATATTATGCTTGCCTTGGTCTTTGTATATATTTTCCCTCTAGATTGGGGAAAGAAAGAAAAGAATAAAAATAAATAAATACATACGTAAATAATTATATGAAAGCAAAAATGTGTTTTATTTTACTTTAATTATTAAAGAAGAGATTTAAGTAATTTAAGTGCAGGGACTTTATTACCAGAAAAATGTTTAAATATGTATTTTGATTATCAGATAAGTTTTGAGTGATTACGTTAGTGAGTGCAAGGGGGCTTTGCTTTTGTTTTACTGTGCAAATTATGCCTGCCTTGCTATTTTCCCTCTAGAATGGAAAAAGAAAGAAAAAATCAAATAAATGAATACCTTTTCAAATGAAGAAATATGTTTTTAAATATGTCATTTTAAGTATCAAAGATGAGTTTTAAATGATTAGATTAGTAACTGAAAGGGAATTTATTACTAAAAAAATGTATAATATGTATTTTGATTATTAAAGATTAGTTTTAAGTGGTTAAATTAGTGAGTGCAAGGGGGCTTTGCTTTTGTTTTACTGTACAAAGTATGCCTGCCTTGGTCTTTATATCTATTTTCCTCTACAATGGAAAAGAAAGAAAAATAAATACCTTGTTTTAATGAGGAATTTTTTTTTTAAATATGTCATCTTAAGTATTAAAGATAAGTTTTAAGTGATTAAATTTGTAACTGTAGGGAACCTAATAACTAGAAATTTTTTTAAATATGTATTTTGATGATTAAAGATACGTTTTATGTGATTAAATTAGTAAGTGCAAGGGAACTTTGTTTTTTTTTTTACTGTAAAAATTAAGCCTGCCTTGGTAATTGTGTATATATTTTCTCTCTGAAATGGTGAAAGAAAATGTTAAATAATACATAAACAAATAAATACCTTTTTTTAATGGTAAAAAAGTTTTTAATTATGTAATTTAATTATGTAAAAGATGAGTTTTTAATTAATAAATTAGTAACTGCAGGGGACTTTATTACTAGAAAAATGTATACTATGTATTTAGATTGTTAAAGATAAATTTTAAGTGATTAAATTAGTGACTTGAAGGGAATTTTGTTTTTGTTCTACTGTATAAATTAAGCCCGCCTTGGTTTTTGCATATATTTTCTCTCTGGAATGGGCAAAAGAAAAAAAAAAAACATAAATACATTTTTATGAGGAAAAAAAAGTTTAAATATGTATTTTAATTATTAAAGATACCTTTAAAGTGATTAAATTAGTGACTACAAGGGGACTTTGCTTTTGTTTTACTTTGTATATATTTTCCCTCAGGAATGGGGAAAGAGAGAAACGATAACAATTAATGAATAAAATATTTTTATGAGGAAAAAAATGTGTTAAATAGTGATCCACACAGTCTTCAAAGAGTCGCCTTTTGTGTTGCACAAAAGCAGGAAATACAGGTTTGGAACAAAATAAGGGTGAGGAAATGACAACAAAATTGACATTTATGAGTGAAGTACAAACAGACTCATGCAAGAGAACAAAAACTGGGAAGGATTGGGAGCATAGTATAATCTCCCAGATGATAAAAATCACAGGCAGTGATGTAAATTGAGTCATGTGACCCTTCTGCTGCAGATTTTATCAGAGTAATTACCCTTACACCCAGCACCAATGACACACATTCAGTCTTCTATATGATAATCATATTCCACATTTATCCAGCACGTGATTGAAAAATCACACTTCTCTTTAATATCTCAGTTATTTTCCCTAGACAGCGATGAGATCAGATGGAGACTTTGCACAAGTCTGCTGCTCAGAGATGTACATTAATCTCCTCAAGAGCTTCAGAGATCTTGAAGGTCTCAAGCTGTGCTCAGATCTGTGCTCAACAACATTTCGGCAGATGCTTTACATTATCTGAGATATGTAAACAGTCGTCTGTTTTCATAAAATTTGATAATGATAATTAAATGCAACATTTTTGAGAACCACAATCAAATCTGAGCAATGAACGTTCAATAAAAAAAAAACATCCCAAATGACACTAAATCACATTTCTGATGTTGTTTTGATGTGTTTGTGTTTAACACCATTGTACACAATCAAAGATGCATTGAAAGGAGTAGTTTTTTTTTTTTTTTTTTTTTTTTCTAAACGAATGGTGTGTTTGTTGCCATGGCGATGGTTTTGCCATTAAAGGCTTCATTCGGAGAAATGTTCGTTTCTGATCCCGCTGTGGGTGTGAATTCATGTTAGAGTGCTCGTTAGTGAGGATGACGAGGGAGAGGAACTCACTTGGCCTGATACGCTTATAAGACGTCTCAGCAATTATACGCACATTTATTGCATTTAACAGTAACTCTGCCATTGACTGCCATTGACTATTTTATCAGCTGCTTCTAGTTGTGATGCATGAATATTCTGTAGATATAACTGATAGATCTGGCTTTTTGCTCTTAGCTCACGTCAGAGCATAACAGTGAGAGACAGCTTTTTAAGTCGTTTTGGTTCAAAACTTTGTAAAGAAGAGCCAGACTGGCTCTAAGATGAATCACAACATTACAAACTTAAATTTGAAGCAAATAACATCTACAAGTAGCCTATACTGGTTGGCTGGTTATAGTTGGTTTAAGCTGGTCTCACAGTCTGATAAGTTAAGTCCAACCTGACCAGCTAAAGAAGTGGTCAAAACCCCTCTAAAACCAGCCTGCAAACCAGCTAAGTTGGTTTTGTGTGTGTGCACAAATTTCTCGCTGGGGATCCACCTCATGTTAGCCGTCCATATTGAAGAGGACCCGGGAGAGAGCACCGGTTAAGGCATTCAGATTTTGAATGCGTTTTACATTTAAGAGGGCATGAGCTCAGAGGCTGAGTTGCATCACAAGGTATGCAGTTGCACCATGAGACCTACTGTACTATGCCTAGGGGCTGAGCTGCACCATGGGACCTAGTAAGCCTGGACATGAACTCTACGTTATAAGTTTCTCAGGCTTTTTTTTTTTTTTTGCCTTGAGCCTTCATTAATTTCACACCCTGTTGTACTATTATTTTTTAGGAATGATGCTGAATTTGTAGCGATGAAATAAAGTTTAATTGCATGCTGCCATAATGATCTAATTATGTAATATACTTCATAATACAATGGTCTTTCTTTTTCTAAAACCTGCTTGAAACTTGATGATGTTGCATTAATATATAATTTGGTTACATTTGGTCTTTTTGCAGCTTGTAGAACAGTGTATTTTTTGTCAGCAAGTATCGACTTTGATCAGCAGATTGTGATATTTTGGCATGTGGCTTATTTCCAAGATAAAGCATAATAAGGCATGTGACTCTTTAGGTTGGCTCTTGAAAAGTTGCCATGTCCTCTTATTATAAGCTCATAAAGCTATCATAAAATTATGAAGTTAACAAAGCTAACATAAAGTTAGAGGTAATAAAGTGGTCAATTTCAGATTTTGATATTTTTTCATGTGGCTTATTTCCAAGATAAAGCATAAGGAGTCATGTGACTCATTAGGTTGCCTCTTGAAAGGTTGCCATGTCCTCTTATTATAAGCTAATAAAGCTAGGCAATGGCAGATTGTGATTTTTTTTTTTTTTTTTTTTTTTTTTGGTATGTGGCTTATTTCCAAGATGAAGCGTAAAAAATCAAGTGACTCTTCTGCTACAGATTTTTATCAGAGTAATTACCTTTACACCCAGCATCAATGACACATATTCAGTCTTCTATATGATAATCATATTCCACATTTATCCAGCACGTAAATGAAAAATCACACATCACCCTTAATATCTCAGTTATTTTCCCTAGACAGCAATGAGATCAAATGAAGACTTTGTATAAGTCTGCTGCTCAGAGATATACATTAATCTCTTAGAGAGTCTCAGAAGAGATCTCAACTATTTTACAGAAGAGAATCCTAAATTAGTTTTGAGTGTGTGCGGAACAGAACTCACTAAGTTATATTACATTGACCAAAGACTTGCTATGTTCAGCAATTTTAACTAAACCACTGTCAACAGAGGTATTGTGTTTTATGTTTTGAAGGCAGCTTCACAGAGCACACTCTTGAAATGTTGCCATGTCCTCTTATTAGAAGCTCATAAAGTTAGCTATCATAAAGTTATGGTGGTAACATAAAGGCAACATAAAGTTAACAAAAATAGGCAATGGCAGATTGTGATGTTTTGTGGCTTATTTCCAAGATAAAGCATTTCGGAAGAGCATTTTTTATTGGCTTGTTCGTATTTGCATTTTTTATAGAGATCTGGCAACACTAATGAGCCAAGACATACCGTGCATACAGAAGAGAGACACAACTATGATACACAATTAGATCTATCATTAACATCCTGTTGTTTGGTTCAGTATACAGTGTGGTTTTCATGGCAAGTCTTTTTGTTCACCTCTAGCCATGTTACTAAAGTTTTGACAGTGCTGAAAATTCCCAAAGGGAACAAATAGGTGTTATTCATCAGATAAACCCCACTGTCATCCATTTAATAATTAACCCTGTTTTTCTTCTTGTAATGAGTAGATATCCTTCACGCAGTTTAGCTTTCAATACAGGGCTAACAGAGCTCTTTCACCTTTTCTGGAAAGCCTTGCAAAACGCATGCATGAAGTCATCTAATAGCAATAGTATGTATGCTGAGCACAACACCAGCATGAGAAACATTAACAGGCTGTTATTACTTCATATTCTCACTGAAATATTTCACACAGCTGCAATGAAGAGAGAAATTGTACAGATGATGTATAAAATAACACAGGTTTATCTATCTATGCATGCTTTGGTACAAACCTTTTTTATATAGTAATATAGTTAATTAAAAACTGTGATACGTGAGTCTAAAAGATGCAAAGTAATTTCCAAAGACCCTAACTGAATGTAATTTATCTTGTTAATTACTCAGTTTGTAATTGCAACCGAATATTTGTATATCCTTGTTGTGAACCTGCTTTTAATTTACGAGCATTATAATGTCTTGTTAATTTCTGCGTTTTTGCATTTATAGTGTTTTGATTCAAATTAATTTAATCAGTATGGGTCCGACTCACTGAGAATTGCTATTAGATGATTTAGCCAATTTGTAAACAAAATTAGCCGGATCCCACCCGGGGATCAAGGAGTGCATGCAAATGTACCTTTCTCTGAGAAATTACAGCTCAGATATGTGTTATTTTGAGACAGACTTGATAGAAATTTACACAACCTGTGTTTACTAATCAGAATGTAATTGGTTGTTGCCATGTTATTTGTTTATCTGTTTTTATATAATTTGATATTCAGCAAAAATACATTTTAGTTCACTAGTGTCCTAGTCCACATGGACCTGTTTTGATTTCTACATAATGGGGACTACAGTAATTTTATAAAGTTTTACACATCCCCTGATCTCTGTGTGTTCTATTTGTCAATTAAATATTTGATCATTTGAGAGTATTGTACTCTCAAATCCCTTTAGCATGTTTTAACATTTTAAATTGACTGAATAAATAAACTTTCCATTGATGTATGGTTTGTTATGCTAGGACAATATTTGACCAAGATACATCTATTTAAATGTCTGGAATCTGAGGATGCAAAAAAAAAAAAAAAATTAAATATTGAGAAAATCGCCTTTTAAGTTGTCCGAATGAATTTATAAGCAATGCATATTACTAACATTTACAGTAAGAAATTTACAAACTATCTTCATGGAACATGTATCATTTTTGGCATAAAAGAAAAATCAATCATTTTGACCCATACAATGTATTTTTGCCTATTGCTACAAATATATCTGTGCTACTTAAGACTGGTTTTGTGGTACAAGGTCACAATTTTGGTTTTCTGCAGATTTGTGTTTAAAATCAATGACAACAATTTGAGAAAAGTTTAAACTTCTAACAGCTTAAGAACTATGAGAACTTCTCATGTGATATTTTCAAGTTACTTTTGTTGTTTAAGCACTTTAAATGCACAACAGATGGATTTAATGTGTGAATAAAGGGATGGATCGATGAGGTGATGGGTTTAGTATTGTTTTAATGCATAGATATAAATCTCCATTACTATTATCTTCTGTTTACAAAAGCTTTATGTTCCTGAAGAACTTTCTAGTAGCTCAAACATTCTTTTTTTAACCCTATAATCTGACATTTTTTCCACATGCTGCAATGTTTTTGTATGTTTTCAGACAATCCCAGTCTTCAGAGCCACGTGCCCGTTACAGTGCAGGTTCTAGATGTGAATGACAATCCTCCAATGATCAACACAGAAGACGAGATCATCATCTGTGAAAGCACCAGAGCAGGACAGGCAAGTCCCACTACAGTCAAACTGTTTCTCTGTCTCACTTTCCTGTCAGAAAAGGCAAGAGGGAAGCCTAGTCTCCTTATGGTCAATTGTTGTAAAATAACTGCTGTTTTAATCAGTTTACTTACTAATGAGTATAATTCATGCAACATGCAATGCATAAATATGTATATTTGTGATTAAAAATGCGAGCAGTTAGTGTATTAACAAATGTTAAGGTGGTCATCTGAAGGATTATAATACGGGTTTGATCAATATGGATTTACATAACAGCCTGCGTAGATAATTCCCTTACGAGCCGCCACAGTTCCCCACCATGAATGGTGAGGAAAAAAGAGCGAGCGTGAATATTTAGAGAGGCTGAAATAGAAAAATGGAAGGGGGTTATAGGAATGCTAATCATCTCTCAATGAGAATAAAAATCTGATCAACAAAGCGTGACAGCTCTGACTCACTAAAGCACACTTCTATTTTCCTACCCACACTTTTCCATTTAATTTTAAAATGCTGTTTTTCACCAGCGGCCTGAAGAAAGAGAGGGATGAGAGCGAGAGAAAATGAAGGACAGATGAGGTCAAGCCTATTTTAATATCCCCTGTGTTCCCAACATAAAACAGTACATCCAATTCCAAAAATTATCCACACTACATTACCAGAGTAGCACATTAAAGTGCTTCTGTGCCCTTTTCATGTGTTTTAAGTAGAGTGTGTACTTTCTGCGCCACTAGAATCGCCAAACTGACTTTAAAAAATAAAGAATATTTTAAAACAGATGTGGCAAACTGCTTCTCTGCCTGACATTGGTTGGAAAAACAGATGGCCCCACCCCCGAATTCACATTATTGGTTGATCAGGTGTTTCTGAGTGAGCTGGTTGAAGATTTAGCTGGTTCAAAGAAAGAGAGAAATGTTTAGACACTTTTTATACCTTTTGCCAAAATCAGCCTACAGATGTTTACTTACATTTGATTGCATTTAAGCTGGGAATAGGAGGAAGTATGTTAACAAAACTGTTTTTCCTGTTCTTTGTAAATTTGGTTTGATAATAAGAGAAGAATTTAGGACTTTTGCTCAGGTGTTGAAGCTTACAGTTGAGGTTAAAATTTACTTTTTCCTTTCAGAATCTGCAAAATGTTAATTATTTTACCAAAATAAGAGGGATAATACAAAATGCATGTTATTGTGTATTTAGCACTGACCTGAATAAGATATTTCACATAAAATATGTTTACATATGGTCCGCTAGAGAAAATAAGAGTGGAATTTATAAAAATGACCCTGTTCAAAAGTTTACATCTACTTGATTCTGTTTTCAGAATAATGGCAAATTGAGTGATTCTACATGTATAAAAAAATAATAATAATAATAATAAATTATTATTATTAAATGATACAAGTTAATTATGTGAAAAACTTTCCAGTAATTTACAAGCATTAACTTTAACAAATGGCATTTTGAATTTGTCTGCCTTTTATTATTTGTGACCCTGGACCACAAAACCAGTCATAAGGCCATATTTGGCCGAGATACAACTATTTGAAAATCTGGAATCTGAGGGTGCAAAAAATCAAAATGCTGAGAAAATCACCTTTAAAGTTCTTCAAATTAAGTTCTTAACAATGCATATTACTAATCAAAAATTACATTTTGATATATTTATAGTAGGAATTTTACAAAAAATCTTCATGGAACATGATCTTTACTTAATTTCCTAATGATTTTTGGCATAAAAGAAAAATCAATAATTTTGACCCATACTATGTATTTTTGGCTATTGCTACAAACATACCCCAGCGACTTAAGACTGGTTTTGTGGTCCAGGGTCACATTTCTTGTTTCACACAAGGCAATCCAATTAAGGTCTCCTTCAGTCTGAACCCCTTCAATTGGAGGGAAATGCTCTTTGCAGGGAGTAGAGAACAGGGATGTGCAACTCATAATGGACCACACTCAAGGAATCAAATGCCTGTTGAGTTTCCAAGACAACTCAGACCAACAAGCCAAGTCACAAAGCGCATGGCGTCCTGCAGCTGCTGAGATGCCAGCAGAGATTTCAGAAGTTCACTCTGAGATGACAGCCGGAGGGGGGGGAACAGAAAGAATCAAAGAAAACTGTGTTCTGAGCTTTTGAACCCTGCTTAAATACACGGTGGGGTCTTCCACAGTAGAAACTGGTAAAATCAGTGTATACATGTACAACTCGGGTGTCTTAATAGTTGAAAAACCTTATCAGTCAATCTTCACCAGAGAGAATCAAAAAGCAAAAGCAAAGGTGAGATAGTTCAATATGAAAAGGAAGTGTTTCTCATGTCTTTTGTTATTGTGTTCTGTTGACCGCAGGTCATTCAGACAATCACGGCTGTGGATAAAGATGATTTCGCCAACGGAAAGGGATTTTCGTTCTCTTTTCCCGGAGGAGTTCCTGCCAACCCCAACTTTACAATAAAAGACAATGAAGGTATGGATGTAGGATGCAAAAAACTGATTTATTGATTGATTGTATTCAAATATTTTTTAATATTTGCGTTAATGTGTGCGGTTTAATATTCTCTTCCATTACGACAAAAGGCACAAAGTAGCATTCAGATGTTCACTATACACGCCATTTTCATGCAAGCTATAATAATGAATTCACTTATCCATGCCAATTTAGGAAATTCAAGCTTTGACTGCAAAAAAAAAAAAAATGACTGCAGAAGTCTTCTTATATGATCAATAAACTTCCCTTTTGATGTTGACCAACATTTAGGTTATAATTAAATGTCGACCGCAAGCTTAAGAGAGACGATTGATGACAGTTTAGATGCAGACGGAAGTAAAATCCCTTATGTATGATTAATAGCTGCTGAGAAGTTAAATCAATGAGCTGTAATGGCATTTCTTTCAATAATCAATATCACCATAACATTAAAGTTGTTTATTGCGCTTGCTCTGTTTTTTCTTGTTCTGTGTTTGTTTTGGGCGTCTGTGTGACGTGAAGAATATTGGTTTGTTTTCATTCATTTTTTTATTGATTTAAGTCAACATGCAATCAACCTTTTCACTTTTCAGCTGTTTTGGGGTCGATTGGGCATCCTGTTTAAAATCTGCATTCACAAACCTACAAACATAGCTGCTCTTGCAGTCTGTTCAAGCTAAAATAAAAGTGCCCAAAACCCCATAAACCAGTTTATGCTAATTGCTTAATGTGTTTTTCAGCACTGGTTGTTTATTTAGACCCTCCACAAAGTGGCAGCTTTAATCTTCCTCGTGGCAGTGTCTGTAGAGCCTTGGGTGAACTTTAAAGTGACTGGTGAAGTTTTTGTACTCTTCCAGCCACTGCTTTTTCAAAATGCAGCTCAGGCTCGATCGGCACGGTTTATTTCCCTCATCGCTGTCCCTCGCTGTTGAAGAGCACCAGTCTTCCTTTTGAGGGATTATGGGTCTAACCTTGCACAGTAGTTCAGTCCCTGTTGCTGTCGAATGAATTGCCGAGCTCCCTAAACTCTTGAACCGACGGCCTTAATGCAATGCTCACACAGATGGCTGCGGGCTGAAGGTTACCATGGAGACCACACTTATCCGAGGTGTGCTGCTCTTGGGTCCAAATTTGGACCCTGAAACTAGTAGGGGATTGAAAAATGGGTGGGGGAAAAAGGTTAGAAATCAGTTACTGAAGAATACTTAAGTTTTTCTTAAGTTTCATATTTATTTTAATTAGGGTTGTCAGGTTAATTTATGTGAGCAGGCAAAATTAATGCAAGCAAAGTACAAAATCAGCTAGACATGGAGGAAACATACACAATATATGTATTTTTCAAAGCTGTACTAGTTGAAACACCTTTTTAAAAAGTTGAAGCTCATTGCGTAAGATGCTGTAAAACAAAAACTTGATGCAGAAGCTAAAGATGTAAAGAGCAAATGGGTCTTTATGGCGCTACTTTAGCTTTTTATATCTAACTGGCTGCTTGTGATAAAAAAGTAAACACATTTTAACATCTTGGCTTACTTTTTACACTTTTTACTTTTTACTTTTTACGGCATTCAATTACCCGAGTGCTGCAATAAGTATCATTTCCCTCCATCTTCATTTCTGGATTTATAGGTGCATATTTTTTGGTACACGGCAAAAGGGAGGCTAAGTGTTCATGTTTTACTTTATAAAGCTTTACTTCTTTTAACTTGACACAGCTTCTTAAAGGGGTCATTGGATGCAAAACTCACTTTTACATGTTTGAACATTGTGTTTTTGCAGTTTGTGTACACAACCACCCTACAAAGATAAAAATCCACCCAGTGGTATTTTTTTTTTTTCATCTTTAAAAGTAATATCTCCTTTTTAAAATCAGGTCATTCTCAGCTTCTTGTCGGTGTGACGAGACACAGACAGAGGCCGCTCCCACGATAGTTGATTGACATTAGCACCTTACCTTAGACCCGCCCTCACCGAGCTGAAACAGTCCGACTCTGATCGCCATTGTGTCGACTCAGGTGCAGGGGAAGACAAGAATGTCTCTGATTGAGCGATTGAGGTGTTCTGTTGTTGGATGTAATAATGAACATAGCAGTCGTCATTTACTTCCGATATCTGAGCCGCTGAAGACGCAGAGGATTAACGTTACTTTCGTTTTTGAAAGGAAAGCGCAGATTCCTACCTACATATGCGAGATGAGATAAAAAGAGTGTTTTTTACACTACCATTGAGAAATTTTAACCAAAGTATGTTATAGACTTCTCATTAAGACCCTAAAGAATCATATCAACTTGTGGAAAATGGGCATCCGGTGACCCCTTTAAAAAGGTGATGCTCATGGTGTAAGACGCTGAAAAACTAAACTTAATGTAGAAGTAAAAGATGTAAAGAGCCAATGGGTACTGTAGCTTTTTATTTCTAAATGTCTACCTTGTGGTGAAAAGTAAAAACATTTTAACATGCTGCCTTAATTTTTCTGCTTTTGACTTTTTAAGGCATTCAATGAAATTTCGTCCCATCTCCATTTTTATAGGTTTTATAAAAAAGGATTTATAGGTGCAAATTTATTTGGTATGCAGTGAAAGCGAGCCTAAATGGACAAAATTATTATGTGTTCACAATTTGCTTTATGAAGCTGTACTTCTTTTAACTTGCCACAGATTCTAAAAGGGGTCATCGGATATTTTCCACAAGTTTATATGATTCTTTAGGGTCTTAATGACAAGTCTATAACATACTTTGGTTAAAATTTCTCAATGGAAGTGTAAAACGACACCGTTTTTACCTTGCCAGAAAGCAACTCATTTTGGCGCATTTCTCTTTAAATGCTAATGAGCTCTACTCAACCTGCCCCTTTCTTTCGTTGGGTGATGAGCAGACTGTAAACTTTAGCCACATTTAGCTGCAGAGCTTGCTAACTAGCACAATAATAGGAAAGGCGTTTTGCAAAGATTCATAAAAAACCTTATACTCCTTCTGTAGGTGAAGCTGCAGCACGAATGAATCGCGTGAACATAGACCCATTTAGGTAGATCGGACGGAGCATTCCCTTAAAAAATTAAAGTAATCCTCTGCGTCCTTAGTGGCTCTGATTTTATTACATCCAACAACAAAACACCTCAGTCGCTTAGAAGACATTCTTGTCTTCCCCTGAAATGGCTTCGAAACAAAGGTGGACAGTTTACAGCTCATTTAGGGCGGGTCTAAGGTAAGACAGTCATGTCTATCAACAATCGTGGGAGGGGCCTTGATCTGTGTGACATCACACAGCCAGGAATCTGAGAATGGCTTGATTTGAAAAAGGGGTTATGATTTATAAGGATTTAAAAAAAAAATCACTGGGTGGATTTTTATCTTTATAGGGTGGTTGTGTTCACATACTACCAACACACATTTATGTTCAAACAACATGTAAAAGTGAATTTTGCATCCGATGACCCCTTTAAAAAGGTGATGCTCATGACGTAAGGTGCTCAAAAACAATAAAACTTGATGCAGAAGCTAAAGATGTCCCTTTGAAGCATTTGTACAATAATTGTATTTTGCAGACTGATTACAAGAGCACATCTAGATAGACATGATTACTAAATAAACTGATATGAAACATTAGGCATAACAATACATATTGACTTTTATAGCTGTTTTTGTCCATTTAAAAGAGTTTAATTGTCTGCCAAAATAATATATTCGTGTGGGGACTTTTCTTAGCATACTTTGATATAAACAATCAGTTAATTTAATCAGCATAGCCGATTAAATCTATGGATTTTTCAGGTTTTTTTTTTTTTTTCTTTTAGTTTGTATTTATTATTTAATTAATTAATTATATTTAATAATATTTTAATTGATTAAGAATGAATCATTTTATTCTACATGAACAGATGGATGTTTTAGGGTTAGCACATGAAATGTATTTTCAGGCAATAAAGACAGCAAAATCTAAAATAAAACATGCAATAAACAGTATATTCAAAGAGTGTAGTTTCCTGCCAAAATAAAATCTTAATTTGGGGACTTTTCTTAGCATACTTTGATATAAACAATCAGTTAATTTAATCAGCATAGCCGATTAAAGCTATGGATCTTTCTGGTTTTTTTTTTGTTTTTTTCTTTTAGATTGTATTTATTATAATTAGTGTTATTAATTTAATTTAATATAATAATGAAAGCAGGCAAAATTCTTAAGTTTGAAATCAGCTGGGCATAGAGCAACTGGAGGAAACATACACAATATAAGGTTTTTTTAAGCCGTACTACTTTTAAGTTGACACAGCTTCTTAAAAAGCTGATGCTCATGGCATAAGATGCTGAAAAACAGTAAGCCAAAGATGTCTATGTGACGCATTTGTGTAATATTTTTCTTTGATGCATTTTCTTTGTTTGAGGTAAAATGCTATTTTCTTGAGTCATCTCTAATTAGAGTGCAAATGTTGTTACTTTTAAAACTAATTGCTGGTAAAGCTTTATATGTTTTATCCACTGTCTGAAGACCAGTAGGGGAAAGCAGAAGAGAGGTAGATCAGTGCTATATTGGTAGACAAAATGACTTAGGTAGTATCGTGAGTTTCCACTCCTTTACTATCGAGCCGACTGCGGTATGGAGTTTACCTCATTTATCCAAGTGGTACTGAGTGCAAGTCTCACTCTGTCTACCTCTCACACGGTTTCTCGCTCTTTAATCTCTCTCCACTGGGACACGCCACTGTTTACCGGTCTAAGAATTATCAGCTCTTGCCACGGGTGGTCGATGTCGGCGTGCGCTGCTCTTATTGTGTCTGTGGAGAGACTGCGAGTAAGTGAAGCCCCCTTGTCTACAAAGACCCAAAGTGCTTCAAATTTAGTAATAATACCACTTTACCATCTTTACAAGTGCTGTAAAAGAGCAAATGGGTCTTTATGGAGGTACTTTAGCTCTTTGTATCTAAATGACTGCTTTGTAGAGAAAAGTAAACACATTTTAACATGCCGCCCTACTTTTTCCACCTTTGACTTTTTAAGGCGAGCGCTGCAAAATAAATGTAATTTCCCTCCATCTCCATTTCTGGATTTATAGGTGCAAATTTATTTGGTACACAGCGAATGGAAGGCTAAATGGACTAAATTATTGTGTGTTCACGTTTCGCTTTATGAACGTGGCCTCTGTGTGAATAACAATGTAAGACGGAGAGCCCCAGAGCGCAAAGCCGGACCCTTGCACGAATATTCAGCTTGATTATGTTCTGTAGTCAATTGCGCTTTGTAGTGGAGTCGAGGGTAATTAGAAAGGTAATATTCATGAGCTTGCTTATGAATGGCATGGTCAAAAACATGCTGGCAAACGTGAAATCACAGAATCATTGGCATGCAAATCACTCCCACACATATACACTGAAACATCTTAAAAAAACAGTATACCCAAAAAATAATTGTATTTGTTTATTTATTTGCTATATATATATATATATATATATATATATATATATATATATATATATATATATATATATATATATATATATATGCTTCTTAAAAAACATCTTCTATATTTATTTATTTATTATTTATTTATTTTCGCGGAATAGATTTATTTTGATAGATGGCTATATCTAAATATATAAATCAATATTTATTTATCCATTTATTCTTTGAGGGTTAATAAAAAAAATAATACCTAAAAGTGACCTTTTTTTAATTTCTCTTTTATTTTTATTTACATAATTCTGAGATAAAAATCAGAATTGCAAGTTTTTATTACACAATTCTGAGAAAAAAAAAGTCAGAACCGCAAGTTTATATCACACAATTCTGAAAAAAAAGTCTGAGTTTTCAATGTATATTACACAATTCTGAGTACAAAAAAGTCAGAATTTGCAAATTTATATCACAATTCTGAGAAAAAAAAAGTCCAAATGCATGTTTTTATCGCACAATTCTGCGAAAAGGTAGAATTGCAAGGGTTTTTTTTACACAATTTTTAAAAAGAAAGTCGGAATTATGAGTTTCTATCACATAATTCTGAGATAAAAGTCAGAACTGTAAGTTTATATTACACAATTCTGAGAACAAAAGTTAGAATTGTTAGTTTATATATATATATATATATATATATATATATATATATATATATATATATAGTATAGAAAGAAAGAAAAAAAAAATATAAAAAATATATATGTTCCGCTAAAAGAAATAAAATAAAGAAATATAGAAGTAATAAATAAATATAGAGGATAATGTTTTTTTTTTAAGAAACATATTTAACATATATATATATATATATATATATATATATATATATATATATATATATATATATATATATATATGTGTGTTTTATTTCTGGAGGAACGATTCCTTTAAGTGGGAATCTCTACCAAAAATCCAAGATTTGATTTACACTTTTTGTTTTTTCCACACCTCATATTTTCTCACTCCCATTTGCTTTCATTCTATTGTTAGTTGTTTCTGTTCCTCTCACTCCCTGTCTATCCCTCCTGTTTCCCATCTGTCTCTGAAAGACTCTCATCCTATTTCCATCGGCTTTCTACGCCTGTATCTTTAGGCCTTTAAGGAGACTCTCTCTTCTACCACTGCCTTGTTTTTAATATGCAGTCAGCGTCTGAGCAGGCTTTTTCTTATATTGGGTGTCAGTCAGTTGGTGGGCGTCTGGACAGGAAACCAGATAGACTGTAAACCAAGAAGTAACAGGAGAAATTAGTCATTATCCAGTAATTACAATCATTATTATGATGATAAACATGATAAGGCCACTTCCTAAGAGGAGGATGATGATAGTAATGCAATACAGTCTGGAGAGAACACAATGAGTAATAAGTGACCCGATGACCATGATAAAACATGTGGACAGGATATCTTTTCAATATAATGCAAGGAAAGAGTTATAGAGGTGGTTCATAAGACTCATGTGATAGCTTTGTATGAGAAACAGACAGAAATATAAGCTGTTTTTCCTCTTATAACCTCAACATCCGGCCTAGTTTTTCTTGGTGCTTTCATAAATGCCTGAAAGAGTAGCAATGTGTGATTCATGAATGGATCTTTATATTGGCTTGAATCATTGCAGTGAATCAGTAGATCTTAATTTAGTTTTGTATATTATTTATAAATAACGTAAATTATTAAGTGTAATGAATGGAAGCCCGATGCCACCACTGAATAAAAAATAAAAAAGGTAATTGCGATTTATCGTCTCCCAGTTCTGACTCTTTTTTTGTCAGATTTGCATGATACAATTCAGAGTTTTTTCACAATTGTGAAATAACCTTGCAGTTGTGAGAAAAAGTCAGAATTGCGAGATATAAACTCACAATTCTGACTTTATAAAATGCAATTGTGAGTTGTAAAGTCAGAACTGTAAGATATAACCTTGCAGTTCGTACAAAATATCAGTCTTTTTTCCCCAAAGTATTTTATTAATTCACATTTGCAAGATTATATCTCACAATTCTGAAGAAAAAAGTCAGAATTGCGAGTTTTTAATATAATAATGCAAAAAAGACAGAATTGTGAGTTTATATCAATTCTGAGGAAAAAAAAAAAAAACAGAATTGTGAGTTTATATAACACAATCTCAGAAAAAAGAATTGCGGGATTATATTACACAAATATGAGGAAAAAAATCACAATTCTGAGGGGAAAAAAGTCGGAATTGTGAATGTATATTACACAATTCTGAGAAAAAATTGTTTGTCAATTCTGAGAAAAAAGTCAGAATTGCACGTTTTTAATCACAGTTCTGAGAAAAAAGTAAGAATTGCAACTTTTTACCACACAATTGTAAGAAAAAGAATTATTTTCAGAATTGAGAGTGAATTTTAAACAATTCTGAAAAAGTCCAAATTTCAAGTTTTTTCTCATAATTCTGAGAAAAACGTAAGTATTGCGAGTTTATATCACAATTCTGAGAAAAAAAGTGTCAATTTCATGTTTTTAGCACAATTCTGAGAAAAAAAGAATTGCGAGTCTTGATCGCACAATTCTGAGAAAAAAGTGAGAATTGCGAATGTATATTACAATTCTGAGAAAAAAAGTGAGAATTGCAAGTTTTTATCATAATTCTGAGGGAAAAAAGTTGGAATTGTGAGTGTATATTACACAATTCTGAGAAAAAGTTTTTGTCGATTCTAAGAAAAAAGTAAGAATTGTGAGTTTATCACACAATTCTGAAAAAAAAGTCAGAATTGCATTTTTAATCACAGTTCTGAGAAAAAAAGTCAGAATTGCAAATTTTTTTCAAAATTCTGCAAAAAAAAGACAGTTTACATCACAATTCTGAGAAAGAAAAAGTCAGAACTAAAAGTTTATTTTAAAAAGTCAGAATTGTGAGTGAATATTAAACAATTCAGAAAAAGTCCAAATTTCAAGTTTTTCCCACAATTCTGAGAAAAACTTAAGAATTGCGAGTTTATATCACAATTCTGAGAAAAAATCTGAATTGCATGTTTTTATCACAATTCTGAGAAAAAAAGTAAGAATTGCGAGTCTTGATCACACAATTCTGAGAAAAAAAAGTCATAATTGCGAATGTATATCACAATTCTGAGTTTTTATCATACAATTCTGAGAAAAAAAGTCAAAATTGTCAGTGTATATTACACAATTCTGATTAAAAAAAGTCCAAATTGCATGTTTTTATCGCACAATTCTGCAAAAAGTCAGAATTTCAAGTTTGTGTCACAATTCTGAGAAAAAAAGTAAGAATTCTCAGTTTATATCACACAATTCCAAGAAAAAAAAAAACTTTCAGTGGACTACTGTGGAGATCGGGTCACTTCTATTTTGTTAAACTGCAGTTTTGAAGTATCTCAATCTGGTATTTATCAGTATGGAAATGAATGCCGGTGGTCTGGATTACATCAGGAGTGGCGCTTAAAGAAAAGAGCTCGAGGCATTTCTCCGTCTCCTCTCTCTCTCATTCACACACATATTGTTTGCCTTAGCTCTAGATCGCCCTCAGGCAAACAGCAGGATCTTCAGGCTGCCCACACCACGGCCCTCAACACTTCTGCCTCCTATTGAGTTTAACGCCTGCCGGCGCTCAGGAGAGAAGAGCTCTGCTTACATACTGTGTACTCAAGGGTATAAGTGGTTTTTATTTCTCACGGTACGGTTTTTATCACAAATCTGCGGTCACAGCTTCGGTTCGAAAAATGTTTAATATGTCGCCATTTAATTTTTCCTAATGCGAACACTAGCACGTCTCAGGCATTTAATAAGATGATGCCATGAAGTCATATTCATTTTATTGGTCCTTTTTAAATTACATATTTCGTTTAGTTTATTAATGAGAGAATCATTTATTAATGTTTGTCTGGGTCATTTTTGCTCATCTAAACTGGAACGACAGAAATTTTACTAAAATTATCTGTTTGATATCTGGTTAACTTAAGTTTAGTATAACTTCTGGGTTTATTTATTGACCCATCATTCAAATATTTTAGCCAATATCTGCTTTTCTAAATAGATGATCACTAATTTGTTACATTTTTTCCCACACCAGTATATTTATTTGTATTTATTCATTTACAATTTATTTACCATGGATGGGTGGATAGATCAACATACTTAACATTTCATTTATTTTGCTTTCAATTTGTGTTTGGCACATAAAAACTAAACAGACTGTGACTGATTACTTTTTTGTGCTGATAGTCAAAGATCTGGGTACATGAAACTAATTATCAGCATTACAAAGATGCTGCTCAGACTGAGTGGCTTTCTGGCTTTGAATGAAAAGATTTTAGCCAAACAAAGATGTAGAAAATAAATGAGGTCTCCCCGGCTGGCACCTGGCTTGGGCTGTTTTTCAAAAGTGCTACCTCAAAGTGTCAACTTTACTTATTTATTCATAACAGACGCAGAATTTGAGCGAGAAACATGACCTAACTTCACAATTACTCAGAATTAGTCTTGCCTTGATCATTGTGTTGGTGCCAAATCATCACGATGACATTTTCTTTTCCCTTTTTTTTCCACGGGCAATTAAACCGGCGCTCAGATCTCTAAACGACCCAGTTACTTTAATAGATCAATTGATTTCTGAAGGCATCACGTTTGCATGCAGAAAGACCTTTCTAGTACAGCCCCTCATCAGAGGAGTTGAAAGCTGTTGCTGTCAGGCTGATGATATTTGGGAATTTTAATTAGTCGAAGTGTCACTCAGATATCCTGCCTCTGCAGTGAAGGTTGAAGTGTTGTTATGCGACAGATCCTGGCTGTTTTCCCACTAAAAGCTGCTTTTTATTGCTTCAAGATGATCGTTTTTTATTCTCAGGGTTTTTTCCATCAGTTGTTTAAGGGGAAGGTTAAATCAGTGGATGTTCTGACAGGATTGCTGAGGTTAGGGAATGCAGCAGTATTGCTTAGATATTTTCAAATTCTCTTAAATACTTGATTTTAGTTCTCTGATAACTTATTAACCACACTATGCTGAGGTTTTTTTGAAGTTTCAAGTTCTTTGAGATCAAATACAGACTTTAACAAATGCTTATCAGTATTATGCCCTAAAATTCACACAGTATAGGGTGCAATTGAAGGCTTCTGGTAAAAGCGGCGATCAAAAATTTTATAAAGTACCCATTACGCTAATGTAAGTTTATTTTGACAGTCCTCTTATTTTGACATTCTACTAACTATGAGTACATTTGCAACTACAAGTCCACTAACTCTCTTTAGTCTGTAGCTACATGTCAACCAACACTCATTAGATTGTTAGTAGTGTTAGGTTAGGATTAGTAAAGTTACTTATTTAGTCAGAAGAATGTCTTTTAGGGACTAAAGTAGGAATAAAGTCTTACACTCTTAAAAATAAAGGTTCCAAAAGGGTGTTTTTGCAGTGATGCTGTAGAAGAACCAGTTTTGGTTCCACAAAGAACCTTTCAGTGAACAGTTCCTAAAAGAACCATTTTCGACTTTAAATAACCCTTTTTGCATTTGAAAGGTTCCATTGATGTTCAAGGTTCTTCATAGAACCACTGATGCCAATAAAGAACCTTTATTTTTAAGAGTGTACCAGATATTAGGCAGACAGTCTACTAATACTCTAATGACTATAGTTGACTTAGAGTTATTTTTAGTAGACTATCAAAAAGTGGTACATAAGTTTTTTTCCTTATGGCAGAAATAATGTTAACCAGTAGCCAAATAGTTATCAGTGTTATTTTAGTATTATTTATATACTATTTTAGTACTTATTATTTTTTGAACTGGCTTTTTTTTTTTTTTTTTAATTTTAGTTTTAATAATTTTGATATGCTTTTGGCAGCATTTATATTATATTATATTATATTAACTTTTCAACATTTTCAACATTTACTAGTACATCATTGATATCATGTTAAGATCAGTGGAACAGCTTTATTTTTATTATCTAACATTAACAAAGATTAAATACTGTAACAAATATATTTCTCATTGTTAGTACATTTTAGTTAATGCATTAACTAATGTTAACTAAGGGGACCTTATTGTAAAGTGTTACTGGTATTTAAGTTACTTTCTTAATTTAATAGTTATATTAATATTTATATACTTGTATATATTTGATATTATTTTATTTCAGCTTGATTTAAATTATAAATAAAAATAGTTTTAGTTAACAATAACAAAACTAATATATATTTAGCCATTGTTTTACTGCTGAAGATAATGAAGCTTTTTCCCATTTGTTTAAAATGTATTTATTTATTTTATGTATTTATTTTTTTACTTGAATTAATAGTGATGTTATTATAAAAAAGTTATAGCAAAAACAGCAACTTAATATATAGATACTTAATAAGCAGTTACATGCTTTTTTTATGTAGGATTTATACTTTTTTATATTATTTTATTTCAGCTATTTTTTAATTAATAGTTGATGTTAATATAATAAAAGTTACAGCAAAAATAGCAACTAAATATATACAGTCAAACCAAAATGTATTCATACACCTTTAAAATTTCTCACATTCTCACAGTTTATTCACTGTAGTTTAGAAAATGGTAAAAAAAATATGACAAGAACTCAAGAGTTAAACTGTGTCAGAACAAATTCATCTTGATAATGTCAGATAACTTTGATAGAAAGGTAAGTAACAAAACACAGTCAGGTCAAAGTGTCAAATCCAATTTTTGCTCCCAAATGTGTATCAATTTTACTGGTAGTCCACTGTATGAAGGATTTTGGGGTATAATATGTCACAGTTTATTTTATTTTTCTATCCTCACTTACATAAATGAACTACAGTGTCCTGTACCCACTAGTAACAAAATTAAAAATGTAATTAAATCTGGTGTCTGAATAATTTTTGGTTTGACTGTAGATACTTAAAGCAGTTACCAAGGCAACATTAAAACATAAAGTGTTCTGTTGAGTTGCTAGGGTGTGCTGTGTGGTTGTTAGGGTGATTCTAGTCCTACGGTGCAAGTTGGTGGGATTTGTATCCATCTGTTTTATCGCATGCCAGCAAAAATGCCTAAAAAAGTCTGCTTAGGAAAATAACACCCTGACAAGGTGTTTGAGGTTTTATTTATGTACAAATGGTGAAGGATTAATTATGCGTCAGAGTTTAATATTTTAGGCTTGGAGTTTGTTCAGATCCCTAACCCTGAGTATGAGCAATAGTAACGGTGCTGATTTCCACATAAACCGTCCTGTGCTCAGACTGTGTTGCATAACAGAGTTTTGGGGGCTGCTTTTGACAAGGATAAATGATTAAAAACAACAGACGTAAAACAAGCATGCAAATATTAAGCCGAGGAACAGCATGGGCACCAAGCACCTGCCAAACGTTTGTGTAGTAAGCAGTTTTTTCCATCAACTCACCCAGCCCAGTTTAACAGTGGAAATGACAGAATCGGTATCAAATAAAATCAAAATGTGACCTCCTGCTCACCACGGACTGGCTGTTTGCCCCTCTTCAGATTAAATATGAATTAAAAGACCAGTTTTGGAAGCTGGAAGCTAAAATACTAGGAACCAACTGTATTTGAGGTGAGTAAGTGCATTTGTAACTCAATTCAATTCTAAGCACATCCATAATCTGCAACAAATAGCTCAAATATGATTTTTATCTTTACACAGAAGAGCTGATTGACATCGCAAGCCCTTGACATCTCAAATGAGCCTTTTGACAGAGTTGAGTGAAGCAGCAAATCGAAAATGAATTAATTGGATATGGAGTCCTAGCCGCCAATCGAAGAGCAGCTCATTAGCATAAATACATTATTTGACCAATAGAATTTCATTCTTTTGAAGGTGGTGTGTGATAAGCTAGAGTAAGACCTTGTTTTCTCCCAGATCGGTTGTAGGTTGGTTGTTTTGCAGGCTGAAATGTTGGCAGATGTGAAGGTGGTGGTTTCAGTCTGGTTTTGTGTCCTGAACATACAGCTTATTTTCTCACATGTCAGTTTGAGCAGTGTTGCAGTGCAATTAGAGACAGCGTGCTGTCAGCCACCAGCGGGTGAGGACGACACGTCAACATAAACCAAGACAGAAATGCTTCCCACTCTACAAAGCTTGAACCTTTTTTCCTTTATTTGTTTTAGGCAACATCTGGGGAACGGCTTATTGTTTGTAAGACTTCAGAGATGGAAGGGGGGGGGGGGGTGTGCATGAAATTAATTTCTCTGTTAGAGCCGATTTTCACTGATTGCATTTGATTTTATGCTTTTTTTTTCTCTTTCTGAAGGTGGATATGAAGCCACTTGGAATCAACCTTTGGGTTAAATAATTCATTTGAATGAATTCATTAAAATAAAATTGGAATACGAGGATATATCATCACTTTTGAAATTAAATCAACTCATATTAAATGCTATATTACTGTATGTGTAAGAACTATATCAGATGTTCACCCTAAGATTCATGCATTTATTTAATTTAATTTATTTTTTCTCATGTTTTTATGTAAATTCTCTCATAAGGGCTTGTTCCTGATCAAAATAAATAATTATAATGTATTACTTTTTTGCACTTAGAATGCACTTTTTGACTTTTTTATCTCCAGACTAAGAGAAACGGGAAAATTAAGTTGTGCAGACTGACAAAAATAAATAATGCATGGCCCCTTTGGGCCTTCTTACATTTCTGACCCTGCGAGCAAGATTTCTTGTATCTTGTAATGTCTGCCGTGAACAAGATGTTGACGTCAGATTCATAAAGGAGTAGATTTCAGCCTTTGCCATCTCTCTTGTCTCCTCTGTCTCTGTTTTTTTGATCATGCATTACAGTACATTGTTTAGAAATGCGTGTTCTCTGTAGTGTGTCTCTGTGATTATTTATGGGACACAGTTGGGTGCCAGGATTGAGAGCTTTTTGTGTCTGTTCAGGTGTTTAATGTTGCTGGCAGGAAATGCTTTTCGTAGCAGCAAGACACACAGCGGCTTCTGACGTAGCCATATGTGTGCATTATCCATGTTAAAATCCATATGCATACGCACATGACATATAATGCAATAGAAGCATCTGCCAAGTAAAATGGACCATGTCTCATAAAGTTTGCAGAAGTATGTTTTTAAGAGGGGGGAAGAAATACAACAATACTGTATAACATTTTTTATTAATATTAACACAAATGAATACTGTTTATAAGCAATATCTCACAAGCAAGAGCAGATATTAGGATCAATAGCATCAATTTTGAGTTTATTTTACACAAAAGTTTAACTAAGAAAAAAGTTCTATTTAGTAACTTGCTTTTTAGGTACACTGTTGCTTAACTTTGTTTTTGCTTTGTTACGAAAATACTGTTACTGAATGTATCATTGTTGAACAAATCTGTTGAATGAATAATTCAGTGATTCACTCATAAAGACAGTAACTTGTTTCATTCTTGGTTGAATCTGTTTTTAAACTTGATTGAGTGAATGATTGACGGTCACTTGTATTATTCCTGAATTAATCAGTATTTTTGAACAAATTGGTTGGATGAATGATTCAATGACTCATTCATGACGACATCAACTTGTTTTAATGTTGAATGAATTTGATTTTGAAAAAATCAGTCAGATCAATGATTCAGTGGCTTACTCAAAGACAGTCACTTGTTTCATTTCTCAGTGTTTTTGAACAATGAATCTGTGTTTTTGATTCAATGGCTCATTCATAAAGACTGTTACTGTTTCATTCCTTAATGAATTAGTGTTTTTGAAAGAGTTGTTTGAATGAGTAATTCAGTGACTAACTCACAAACACCATCATTTGTTTAATTCCTGAATTAATCAGTGTGTTTAAACAGATTGGTTGAGTGAATGATTCAGTGATTCACTTAAACACTGTTACTTGTTTTATTTCTGAATAAATCAGTGTTTTTGAACAAATTTGTTGAATGAATGATTCAGTGACTCAATCAAAGACAGTCACTTGTTTCTTTCCTGAATGAATTATTGTTTTTAAACAACGAATCAGTGTTTTTTTTTATTTAATGACTCGTTTATAAAGACTTGTCACTGTTTAATTCCTGAATGAATCGGTGTTTTTGAACAATGAATTAGTAAATTTGATTCACTGACTCATTCATAAAGACTGCCACTGTTTCATTCCTGAATGAATCTGTTTTTGAACAAATTGGTTGAGCGAATGATTCAGTGATTCACTCAAGTAAAACCAGTTGTTTAATTTCTAAATTAATACATGTATTTGAATTTGAATCAGTTGACTAAGTGATTCAGTGACTTATAATTAAGTCACTGTTTCCATTTTATCAAATTGTTTGAATGAATGATTCAATGACTCACAATGGCAGTCGCTTTGTTAATTCCTGAATTAATCTGTGTATTTGAACAAACTGGTTGATTCAGTGATTCACTCAAACACGGTCACTTATTTAATTCCTGAATGAATAAGCGTATTTATATTTGAATCAGTTAAATGAGTGGTTCAATCAGTACTCATAACATTTCCACTGTTTCATTCTTTAATGAATCAATGTTCTTTATCAAATTATTTGAATGAATGATTCACTGACTCACTCACAAAGGCGGACACTTGTTTAGTTCCTAAATGAATCAGTGTATTTGAACAAATTGGTTGAGCAAATGATTCACTGATTCACTTAAACATGGTCTCTTGTTTAATTCCTGAAGTGTAAAGTGTATTTGAATTTGAATCAGCTGATTGAGTGATTGAAGGACTTAAGACATAATGACGGCCACTGTTTTATTCCTTAATGAATCAATGTTTTTATCAAATTGGTTGAATGATTGATTCAATGACTCACTAATGAAGACCGTCAGAGTTTCATTTCTGAATGAATCAGTGTATTTGAACAAACTGGTTAAGCGAATGATTTAGTGATTCACTCAAGTACGATCACTTGTTTAATTCCTAAATGAATAAGTGTATTTGAATTTGAATCTGTTGACTAAGTGATTCAATGACACACTCATAAAGACTGTCACTGTTTCATTCCTTAATGAATCAATGTTATTTATCAAATTGGTTGAATGACTGATTCAATGACTCGCCCATGAAAACGTCACAGTTTTATTTCTGAATGAATCAGTGTATTTAAACTAAATGATTGAATGAGTGATTCCACCTACCTTTGACATAATGACAAATGTTGGTAATATTCTTTTTTTTTTTTTTTTTTTTTTTTTTTCATTTACATATTGCATAAGACGCAATATTGCATAATTCTTTTTGGGTTTAATTTACCCAGAGTTGATTAAGAGTAATTTTGTTTAGAAATACCATTTCTTCATAAAAGTACAGGATGATTTTAAATGACTTTATACAAAGGCAGCTGTCTATCAGTAGTCTGTAATATGCTGCATAGGCCTCTAATGGACTTGAATTCAAATGTTGCTCCGATCCGATGTGCCGTGCCCCTCTCTCTTGCTATTTGACTCATTTGCTGCTCAATTTCATTTGATTTCCCCTTATCTGTGTCCGTCTAGCATCCCTCTCTCAGAATGCTTAGAAACGCAGGGATTGCTGGAGGATGTGATGAAGTTCAGAAAGAGCGAGATGGAGGCTCATTAGGTTGATTCTCGGGTTAAGAGCTTTGCTCGCTGTGCTGTAGGCGGCCAGTATTAGACAGACCTTGCGCGTTCAGGGCTCGGAGAATGTGAGTTCTCCCATTAAAAGCCCATCTGTGGGAATGGGGCTCCTAAATGCTCTGAAACGGCACACTCGGGCGGAGAGCTTCAGCGAGAGTGGCCTGTGCTCAAACCAGGCTAATTTAATATAATGATCTCTTATCTGCCCTCTTTTTCCCTCTCTGTTTTTCCTCTCGTTCTCTCTTAGTCTGTCTTTATCTGCGTCTGTTATCGCTCTCTCTCATTATATCTGCTTTTCACCCTTGAATTTTCCTCATTTTCTTTTCATTCAGTTTCAGCTGAATTGCTCATTGTTCTGTTGCCATTTATTTGCCTTTTGTGTATATTTGACTGTAGCCACTTTTAGTCTTTTTAGACCTTTCTGTCCAGCAGAGTTTGTACATGCATCACAAGAAAGTCATTTTGCCACAAGCATTATTTTTCCTAAACAACATTCATTCAGTGGTCAGTGTTGGTGGTAGAAATATTGTTTTTTTGGCTAGTTTTTTATTGACTAATAATAATAACTAATATTATAATATACTATATAATTTCTTAACATTTCATGTGTCAAAAATACAGAAAATTCTGTACAATTTTCACACGTTTTTTTTTTTTTTTTACAGTTTGAGAGCTTATCGAGAAATAATGCACAATAAAATATTCTGATAATTTTTTCTTCACACATGACATCTAATATTTCAACTCAAGCTCTGTTTTGAGACTGCTGTCTTTTGATTTGTTTTATTTATTTTTATTTTATTTTTTTTTTGACAATGGTTTCTGTCATGGTGGTAATTACAGTCATAATTTATGTGGAAAAAAATTGAAATAATTTTTAAACAAATACTGACAATGGTACACACAAAAATATTGAATTAGATTATAGCCTGATTAGATGATCAAGTTTTTTTTTTTAAATTATGTTATTCCAATTATTTATTTACTTATTAGTGTCAATGGTTTTGGACATGGTGGTAATTACAGAAAACTGAGATTCAGTCTTAATTTGTGCAACAACAAAAAAAGGAAATAATTTTTTGCACATACTGACAATGGTACACAAAAATATTGATACTCTAAAATTATGCTATCAAAATTATTTGGATTAATAATTAATTATTGAAATAGATTGATTCTATCTCTGTTTAGATGATCATGTTTTTTAATTGTTTATAAAATTATTATTATTAATGATCACTGTTATTATTGTTGTATGATTGCTTTTCTTTTATGAAACACAAATAAACACAATCTCATGGTAGTTCATAACTGTTTTATACTTTGGCAAATTGTTGGCTCATTCATACGAATTTGTACATTCATGTGATTCACATGGTATGTATTCATATGAAATTGCCACCTTGTAAAATAGGTACCTTTTCCCATAAAATTCGGTTGTTTTTTTAGACTATTTTTAATGTGACAGCCATATCACAGAGAAAACAAGTTGAAATCTGTCACTGTTCACTCCCCCTCGTACCACTTTTAAAACCCATGTGGATTTTTCTTTTCATTCGGCAACAGATGTCAAGTTTCAAAAAGCAATTTAAAGCCAGGAATGTCATCTGAAGCCATCTGATGGCTGTGTGAGTGCTTTCTAACTAATTGTGACCTTATCTGTGTGTCTGTCTGCAGACAGCACTGCCAGCATCATCGCCAGACGGCGGCGATTCCACAGACTGACCCAGGAACTGTACGAGCTCCCGGTGGTGGTGTGGGATGATGGAGAACCCGTCCTAAGCAGCACCAGTACCCTCACGCTCAGGGTGTGTTCCTGCCAGAGAGGCACCCGACTGAAGGTCTGCCAGAGCGAAGCATTCCTCTCCTCCGCAGGGCTGAGCACGGGCGCTCTCATAGCCATACTGCTCTGTGTGCTGATCTTACTGGGTGAGTTCAACCTGGAGTATTATGCCAGTGCCAGTGAAATATAGCAGAACACTCAAACACATGATAGTTGAGATTATGCGAGCAACATAATTAAAAACATAAACAGAGCCAAGAGAAATATGTCCAGTAGGAACTCAATATAAGTACTGTTGTTTGTAGGTACTGTGATATGTGACCCTGGGCCACAAAACCAGTCATAAGGGTAATTTTTTTTTAATTGAGATTCATCATCTGAAAGCTGAATGAATACGATTTCCATTGATGCATGGTTTGTTAGGATAGGTCAGTATCCAATATTCAGGTCTGAGGGTGCAAACAAAATCTAAACATTGAGAAAATCGCTTTTAAAGTTGTCCAAATGATGTTTTCAACCAATTTCAACATTTAATGTTTATAAAATGTTTATTTACTATATTTATAATTTTTACATTTAATAGAATTGAGTCATGTAAAATATTTATTGATTAGTACAAATAAAAATAGTAAATGCGATGTACTAATATTTTTCCTGAAATGCTAGCTTCATTCTATATAATATAATTTTATTATTTACTATTTTATTTAATTTTATATAAAATGTTTATTTACTATATTCATATTTTTACTTTTATTTAATAAAATTGAATAATTAAGAAAATTAGACATTTTATATTATATTATAATTGTATTTTTTATATTTTTATTTAATTTTATAAAAAAAATGTGTATTTACTGTATCCATATTTCTTACTTTTAATAGAACTGAATCATCTAAAATAATATTTAATTATAAATGAGTACAAATACAAATAGTAAATACTGTTTAATAAAATATATAATGTACTAATATTATTAATGTAATAGAATTGAATAAAAAAAATATTTTTTTTTCTAAAATGCGTTATTTAGGTAAATAAGTGTCTGGGTTTCTTCTTTAACTGTTGGCTATTTATCACCTTTCCGGTTGTAGTATTCACAGCAGGATTCTGGCATTCATTGTCATAATTCCTGTTGATCCAGCCCTGTTTAACTCTTGACTTTTCATCGCTCACCTTGTAAGCCTGTGGATCAAAAGTAAAGGCGTACTTAAAGGATTTCATGGATCCCACAACATCAGGTGAAGGGTTATGACCGCATCAAAATGTCATGAACGGAACACCGAAGAATGCTTTAGTATTCACAGCAGAGCAGATAGTAGTGGGTATTAAATAGATTTAAATAGATATAATAGTATATTTAAAAATAGTACAAATATAATATATTCAGGGATTGAAATTAACTTTTTCACTCACCAGCCAATTTGGCTACTAAATTTTAGAAGTGGACAAAAACCCTCTAAAACCAGCCTGCTGACCAGCTAAAACTGACTTAGCTGGTTTAAGCTGGAAGTAGCTGGTTTTAGCTGGTCTCCCAGCCTGGTTTTAGCTGGTGGTGTCCCAACCTAGCCAGCTAAGACCTGCCTGACCAGCCTAGTCAGGCTGGGAAAGTGGCCAAAACCCCTCTAAAACAAACCTAGACTGGTTGGCTGGTCGTAGCTGGTTTTAGCTGGTCTCCTTGCCTGGTTTTAGCCTGGTGGTGTCCCAGCCTAACCAGCTAAGACCAGCATGACCAGCCTGATCAGGCTGGGAAAGTGTCCAGAACCCCTTTAAAACCAGCCTAGGCTGGTCTTAGCTGGTTTAAGATGGAAGTAGCTGGTTTTAGCTGGTGGTCTCCCAGCCTGACCAGCCATCCTAGTCAAGCTTGGAAAGTGGTAAAAACCACTCTGAAGCCAGCCTGATGACCAGCTGTGACCAGCTAAAACCACCCTGGTTGACCAGCTATACTGTCTTAGCTGGTTTAAGCTGGAAGTAGCTGGTTTTAGCTGGTCTCCCAAACTGATTTTAGCTGGTGGTTTACCAACCTGGCCAGCTAAGAACAGCCTGACCAGCCTAGTCAGGCTGGAAAAAAACCTCTAAAACCAGCCTAGGCTGGCTGGCTTTTCTTAGCAGGTTTAAGATGGAAGTAGCTGGATTAGCTGGTCTCCCTGCCTGGTTTTAGCTGGTGGTCTCCCAGCCTGACCAGCCATCCTAGTCAGGCTTGGAAAGTGGTAAAAACCACTCTAAAGCCAGCCTGCTGACCAGCTATGACCAGCTAAAACCACCCTGGTTGACCAGCTAAACTGTCTTAGCTGGTTTAAGCTGGAAGTAGCTGGTTTTAGCTGGTCTCCCAAACTGATTTTAGCTGGTGGTGTACCAACCTGGCCAGCTAAGAACAGCCTGACCAGCTAAGAACAGCCTGACCAGCCTAGTCAGGCTGGGAAAGTGGGCAAAACCCCTCTAAAACCAGCCTAGGCTGGTTGGCTTTTCTTAGCAGGTTTAAGATGGAAGTAGCTGGATTAGCTGGCCTCCCTGCCTGGTTTTAGCTGGTGGTGTCCCAGCCTGACCAGCTAAGACCTGCCTGACCAGCCTGGTCAGGCTTGGAAAGTGGCCAAAACGCCTCTAAAACCAGCCTGCTGACCAGCTATAAACAGCTAAAACCAGCCAACCAGCCTAGACTGGTTTTAGCTGTTTTTTTCAGCAGGGTTGTTTTTGCAATATACTCCATAATGTCATGATGTCTCACAAGTTTAGTATTTGTGCTAAACCTGCGCAGATTTGGCTTGCATGAACTGCCCCAATAAATGAATGAGTGAACATACACCAAATTGGCTAGTGATTTAACAGCGTTACCCACCACAACTGATTTTTACCCGCATTTGACGGATTGACGGGTGTTAATTTCAAACCCTGAATATAATATACAGTAGTGAGCCAAATTATAGACAGAGACTATAGGAAGGGAAGAAGAATTGAGAAAGGTTACATAAGTGAAGTATATTTTACAGAAAGTGCCACTGTAAATGTTGAATGGAGTATAAAACAGCGGAATAACAGATGTGTGGAAATGGCGAGGAAATCTGCGAACAGAAAAGAGTGAGAGACAGAGAATGAGCCGCTGACAGGTTTGTATTAACGGTGCGAGTTGAAGAAAGTGAGCAGCATATGTAATAGGCCTCTCTCATGCAGACATTACCAGCTCTCCTCCGCTCATCGGCTGCTCTCATCCCTTTCCTCCCTCTCTCTGCGGCCCTGGATGGATGGGTTAGGTCTCACCTCGCGGCTGTGATGCTCTCTCCTGTTCAAAAGCAAGAGAGATTTTCAGCAGCTGCCTGGGCTAAATATAGTCCTGAACCTCGCGCTACATGTTGCGCACATCCCTGCTCAAACACGGCTCTGTTTGCTCCTGCTAAAATCTACTTGTTGATAAAATCTCCCTCCTTCCACCCCACAAATCTGCTTGGTAGATTTACTGGCTTTAGCAGAGCTGATTACATCGAGATTCTTGTTTGTTAGCAAACATTGAACAGAATGTGTCACTTTTTTGCATTTGGTGGGATAGCACAATGATGTGGTTGCTGTGCAATATTCATACAGATTGCAATATGTTTCACAGTCTTTCTGTCTACCAAAATTACCAAATTTAGAGAGCATTCACAACCAGATATTACAAGACCTGAGCAATTTCAGAAGTTAGGACAGTTCACAAACCATATATAATAAAAAATATTTAATAAATTAAATAAAATAATTTCTATGGGTTTTACCTACAAATAAAAAAGTTCTGATGTAGAGGCTTTAAAATGCATCACACAAGTATATAACTTGTACATAATGTTATTCATATATATTTCATGTTTTGTACTGCGTTAGAAGTGACATGGAAAAAGAGCTTTCATAAAGTGCTTTGGTCGCATCAGCTAATAGTGTATCAGTGAAGTGAAAGCTCATCTAGACTAATGTACGATATTGACTCGCTGTTCATTTATCTTAGCTCTTTCCATTCTAATGGGATATGAAAGAATCATCATTCATTCGCACTGATCTCTGGCCCCTGATGTGTTTGCTTGTTCATGCATTGAAAATGCTTCACACCTGCTTCTCCCTCATCCTGGTAATGTTCCCAACGTCTCCTACTGCGTGACACGTTTACCGTAGTGCCATAACGTACCCTGGGGGAATTATTAATATTGATAAATTTATTTTTAGTTATTTATTATTCCAGTTTTCTAGTAGTTGACATGAATATGTTATGTACCTTCAATTTCAAACAGCTCCCAATGCTATTTAATAAGCACAGTGCAATTATTTACCATTACTGTTGATTTTTCCAATATCAGGCCTCATTTTTCATAATTTTGGAAGGCAGTGTGTTCAGTTTAACTCTAGTGGTGCTAATGTGCCAGTCAAAAATGTTATTTATTTAATATTTTGTATTTTAGGGGATTTCATAGTACTAAATTACATTTATGGAATAGTTATGATCCATTTATTACCTCTTAACCACTTTTTGAGCATAGACCTGAAAATTAAACATACAACTTAAACTGTTATACGTCTTGAATGCTTTGGATCCCAGACATAAATTTAGTTTCTTTTTAAAGAAGGCACTTGGCAGATTATTACTGAAATAATCACTGAAATTTTCACCAAACATTAGTGGTTAAAAAAAATTGTGACAAAAAGTTAAATAAGTTTGTTTATTATTATTTATTTATTATTAAAATACTACAAAAATACTATTTAAAAATTTTTTATACAATACATATTTCCCAAAACATGTTTTACTCTAAAACTGTCAGAATCAAAGCCTGAAAAAGTCTGAAAAAAAGTTTGAATTTGAAGAATTTGAGGTTGATGTCACAAAGTTGTTCTGAATTTGAGGTTGATATCACAAAAAAAATAGTGTTCCAAATTTTTTATTGATATCACATGAAAAAAAATTTGTTTTAAATTCGAGGTTGATATCACAACAACAAAAAGTTTTTCTGAATTTGAGGTTGATCTCACAAAAAACATTGTGTTCCAAATTTGAGGTTGATATCACACAAAATAATTTTGTTCTGAATTTGAGGTTGATATCATATAAAAAAAATTGAATATTGCTGAAATGATTGCTGAAATTTTCACCAAACATTATTGGTTAAAAAAATAAATATGTGGGAAAAAAACGGTAGAGAAGTTTTATGTTTTTTATTACTTCATTATTTATTATTAAAATGCACAAAAATACTATTTTTAATTTTATATAAAAACATATTTCCCGAAACATGTTTTAATTTAAAACTATGTAATAATCAAAGCCATAAATCTGAAAAAAAAAGTTGTTTAGAATTTGAGGTTGATATCACAGAAAAAATTGTTCTGAATTTGAGGTTGATATCACAAAAAAAGTTGTTCTGAATTTGAGGTTGATATCACAAAAAAAGTTGTTCTGAATTTGAGGTTGATATCACAAAAAAAGTTGTTCTGAATTTGAGGTTGATATCACAAAAAAAGTTGTTCTGAATTTGAGGTTGATATCACAAAAAAAGTTGTTCTGAATTTGAGGTTGATATCACAAAAAAGGTTGTTCCGAATTTGAGGTTGATATCACAAAAAAAAAATTGTGTTCCGAATTTGAGGTTGATCTCACAAAAAAAAAATGTCAGAATTTTAGGTTGATATCACCAAAAAAAAGTTGTCCCGAATTTGAGGTTGATGTCACAAAAAAAGTTGTTCTGAATTTGAGGTTGATATCACAAAAAAGGTTGTTCCGAATTTGAGGTTGATATCACAAAAAAAAAATGTCAGAATTTGAGGTTGATCTCACAAAAAAAAAATGTCAGAATTTTAGGTTGATATCACCAAAAAAAAGTTGTCCCGAATTTGAGGTTGATGTCACAAAAAAAGTTGTTCTGAATTTGAGGTTGATATCACAAAAAAGGTTGTTCCGAATTTGAGGTTGATATCACAAAAAAAAATTGTGTTCCTTATTTGAGGTTGATATCACAAAAAAAAAAAATTGTGTTCCGAATTTGAGGTTGATATCACAAAAAAAAATTTGAGGTTGATATCACAAAAAAAAATTGAGGTTGATATCACAAAAAAAAATTGTGTTCCGAATTTGAGGTTGATATACAAAAAAAAGTTCAGAATTTGAAGCACCACAAAAAAAAGTTGTGTTTGGAATTTGAGGTTGATATCACAACTAAAAAAAGTTGTTCTGTATTTGAGGTTGATATCACAAAGTTGTTTTCTGAATTTGAGGTTGATAATACAAAAAAAGTTTAGAATTTGAGGCTATCACCACAAAAAAAGTTGTTCAGAATGAGGTTGATATCACAACAACAAAAAGTTGTTTTAAAATTTAGGTTGATATCACAATAACAAAAAAAGTTCTGTATTTGAGGTTGATATCACAAAAAAAAGTTTTTCTGAATTTGAGGTTGATATCACAAAAAAGTTGTTCCGAATTTGAGGTTGATCTCACAAAAAAAGTTGTTCCGAATTTGAGGTTGATATCACAAAAAAAGTTGTTCCGAATTTGAGGTTGATATCACAAAAAAAGTTGTTCCGAATTTGAGGTTGATATCACAAAAAAAGTTGTTCCGAATTTGAGGTTGATATCACAAAAAAAAGTTGTGCTCTGAATTTAAGGTTGATATTACAAAAAAAAATTGTTCCAGATTTGTTCCATTTATTTCCAATGCAGTCATTTAAAAAAAAATAAACAGTACAACAGTACACATTTTTTCAGTATCATTTAACTTGTCATGTCCATGATTTTTGTGTGTGTGTGTGTGTGTGTGTGTGTGTGTGTGTGTGTGTGTGTGTGTGTGTGTGTGTGTGTGTGTGTGTGTGTGTGTGTGTGTGTGTGTGTGTGTGTGTGTGTGTGTGTGTGTGTGTGTGTGTGTGTGTTTACCATACCATTCCAATGAAGTGTACAATTCTGAAAAACCAAAACTTGAAAAATGACCAAACAGCACAAGAGGGATAATTGTTTCGCTCTTAGTTTTTTCAGCTGTGTATGTTTATACATCATGTTTATGAATATTAATCAGTTGTGCTGTTTTATTTTATATAATCAGCCGCATTTTTCTTGTTCCTCACAGCTATCGTGATTCTCTTCATTACGTTGCGAAGAAGCAAAAAGGAGCCGTTGATCATCTCGGAGGAGGACATTCGTGAGAACGTCGTGACGTATGACGATGAAGGAGGCGGAGAGGAGGACACCGAGGCCTTTGACATCATCGCCCTCCGGAACCCAGCCGCCGCTGAGGAACTCAAATTCCGTCGGGACGTCCGGCCCGAGTGCATCCGGCCGTGGTCATCACGGAGACCGGTCCGTGGCCGTCTCAGCCCCTCATCCCTGGACGTAGATGAGGAAACGGACGTCGGGGATTTTATCAAACAGAGGGTGGCTGAGGCGGATCAGGATACTAGCGTACCACCCTACGATTCTTTACAGACCTACGCCTACGAGGGTCAAGGGTCACCAGCAGGCTCCATCAGCTCGCTCGGGTCGGCTGGAGCACATTCCGAACTGGACTACAACTCTCTGGACGACTGGGGTCCAAAATTTGAGAAAATAGCAGAACTTTACGGAGAGGAAGTTGAAACGGCGTCCGAATCCACTGAAAAGGCAGAGTCGGAGAAACAGACATAAGTATTTGTCAATGTCAGAGAAAACTGTGAACATAAAAACAAAACCCTGCTCTTTTTTCGACATCCGCCGTCATGGTTTCATCAGTACAATGAGCCGCTCTCAGACTGCTGCGCTGCTGTAACTCTACAGCTGTAAAGTCAGACTGGCTGCCTTTTTTCTCTCGTTTCTTTTGGATGTTCGGAGCTCTGAATCCCAACAAGACAAGAATGATTTTGGAAAGAAAACCTAATTAAAAAAAGAATAAAAAAAACTAATGAAAATAAGGAAACTATTTTAACTGGTGTATATTT
>NC_133382.1:33198902-33232239 GCF_049309525.1 Garra rufa | reverse complement strand
AGTAAAACACGTTACAAATACATATCAAGCATATGTTCAAAAGTTTTATTTTAAATTTCAGTATTGAATGATATACAAGTCTCATCCACCATCTTGGATTTCCTTCAAATGCAGTATAACATGGTATCTTACGAAACAGCTTAATTAAGCTCCCTTCCTTTCAGAACAGCTTTTTTTCTTGAGAATGTCTTTTGATGTCTTAAAATGCCGCCTACGTAGGCAACTCACCCGGTTTTTGACCAGACCAATGGGTTTCGTTATATAAAGTCTATACTTCTGAGTGATTACAGGACCCTGTTTATGTTTTTATAGGTGTCCTCCGGGACTTCCGTCAGGCACTTAAGATGATACACACTCTCTTTCCCTCTTTTGCTCTCTTTCTATATTCCCCAGGTTCCTAGTTTATAGTGACTACATGAATGAAGTGAGAAGGTTATGAATATTTCAGCGTTTCTGCGTGTGTGTGTGTGTGAGAGAGAGTGGATGTGTGTGTTGTGCTTTTGAATTATGGTGGCGGCTAGTTTGAGCTGTTTTTTTTTTTCAGGTTATCCATTGTAAGGATTGTAAGAATACAGTAGCGGTATTGCTGCTCCATCGCTATATGCATGTTTGTGTGTGCTCTCTAAATATCTCATGATTACAGCCATTTTTATTCCATAGCTAATATGACAACTGTTTTTCCTCCCATATGGCTATGTTTACATGAATATGTGCTGTATTTGGGTAGTTACAGTGAGGTCAATAAGTATTTGATCACCCTGTGATTTTGCAAGTTCTCTTACTTAGAAATAATGGAGGGGTCTACAATTTTCAGCATAGGTGCATTTCCACAGTGAGAGACAGAATCTAAAAATAAAAATCTGGAAATCACATTGTATGATTTTTTAACAATTTATTTGTGAATTACTGTGTCATATTTGATCACTTGAGTCAAAAAATTTTAATATTTGGTACAGAAGCCTTTACAGTTAACAATTACAGAGGTCAAACAGTTCCTGTAGTTCTTCACCAGGTTTGCACACACTGCAGGAGGTATTTTGGCCCACTCCTCCATACAGATCTTCTCTAGATCTGTCAGGTTTCGGGGCTGTCGCTGAGCAACATGGAGTTTCACCTCCCTCCAAAGATTTTCTATTGGATTTAGGTCTGGAGACTGGCTAGGCCACTCCAGAACCTTGATATGCTTCTTACGGAGCCACTCCTTAGTTTTCCTGGCTGTGTGCTTTGGGTCATTGTCATGTTGGAAGACCTAGCCACGACCCATCTTTAATGCTCTGACTGAGGGAAGGAGGTTTTTACCCAATATGTCACAATACATGGCCCTGTTCATCCTCTCCTTAATACATTCCAGCCCCATGCTTCACTGTATGGTATTATTGGGATGATAGTCATCATTCTTCTTCCTCCAAACACGGCTAATGGAGTTAAGACCAAAAAGTTTTTTGGTCTCATCTGACCACAGGACTTTCTCCCATGACTCCTCTGGATCATCCAGATGGTCCCTGGCAAACTTCAGACGGGCCTGGACATGGGCTGACTTAAGCAGGGGAATCTTCCGTGCGATGCAAGACTTTAAACCATGACGTCTTAGTGTATTACTGATAGTAGCCTTGGAAACGATGGTCCCAGCTCTCTTCACGGCATTGACCAGCTCCTCCCGTGTAGTTCTGGGCTGATTCTTCACCATTCTTAGCATCATTAATGCCCCACGAGGAGAGATCTTCTGTGGGGCCCCAGTCCGAGGGACATTGACAGTCATCATTAGCCTCTTCCATTTTCTGACAATTGCTCCAACAGTTGTTCTTTTTTCACCAAGCTGCTTGGCAATTGCCCCGTAGCCCTTTCCAGCTTTGTGAAGGTCTACAATTTTGTCTCTTGTGTCTTTTGGCAGCTCTTTGGTTTTGCCCTTGTTGCTACTTAGACTTTGGCTGATTGTGGGGTGCACAGGTGTCTTTATGACAGCTAACGACCTCAAACAGGTGCTACTCATTTAGAATCATGAGCAGAGTGTAGCTGGACTATTTAAAAGCAAAATAACAGGTCTTTGAGGGTCAGAAATCTGGCTGATAAGCAAGTGATCAAATACTAATTTGACACAGTAATTCACAAATAAGTTGTTAAAAAAATTCCGGATTTTTATTTTTAGATTCTGTCTCTCACAGTGGAAATGCTGAAAATTGTAGACCCCTCCATGATTTCTAAGTAAGAGAACTTGCAAAATCACAGGGTGATCAAATACTTATTGACCTCAGTGTGTGTGTGTGTGTGTGTGTGTGTGTGTGTGTGTGTGTGTGTGTGTGTGTGTGTGTGTGTGTGTGTGTGTATATACATTTCAGTTGTCGTGCTGAAATGTCCACTGGTGCCCAAGGCCAAGTTTTACTGTGATTAGGTCCACCCAGGTCCATCAGCTAAAAACACCCCCAAAACATTAGCTTCCCACCACCATGTTTGACAGTGGGGATGGTGTTCTTATGGTTGAAGGCTTCTCCTTTTTTATGCCAAATGAAGGCTACATCATTGTGGCCAAACAATTCAATTTTTGTTTCATATGACCATAAAACAGAAGACCAAAAGTCTTCTTCTTTGTCCAGATGAGCATTTGCAAAGGCCAAGCGGGCTTTTGTGTGCCTTATCTAGAGAAGCGGTGTCCTCTCTGGTCTGCGTCCGTGGAACCCAGCGGTGTGCAGTGTCTGTTAGACTGTCTGCTTTGAGATGTTGCCACCAGCAGAGACCAGATTCATCAGGATGGCCTTGGTGGTGATCCTTGGATTCTTTTTTACCTCTCTCACTATCCTCCTGGCCAGCACAGGTGTCACTTTTGGCTTCTGACCACATCCTCTGAGATTTTTCAGTGTGGAACATCTTGTATTTTTTAATAATATTTTGCGCTGTAGCCACTGGAACTTCAAAACATTTAGATATGGTCTTATAGCCCTTTCCTGACTTGTGAGCAGCCACAATGCGCAGCCGCAGGTCCTCAGTGAGCTCCTTTGTCTTATCCATGACTGTCCACAAACCAACAGCAGAGAGCTTCTGTTTTTCACCTGTTGAGTTGATTAAAAAAGCTGTTCCCAATGAATCAGGGTAATTAGGATGCCTTAGAACAGCTTGGACTATTTGGAATGGTATAGAACTTTGGATTTTCCCATAGACTGTGACAGTTTGCAAGTTTTTTTGACATACTGTCTTGAACTGGAAAAAAAAACAGTTTGTGCAGACATAGACAAGACAAGCGTTTGGGTTTAAAAAAGCATATAAATTGTCAGTTTTTTTCGAAAATTATAAGATAAGATAGATAAGACACTTCTTCCTCGGCTGGGATCGTTTAGAGTCCTTTGAAGCTGCATTTAAACTGCATTTTGGAAGTTCAAACTTTGGGGTACCATTGAAGTCCACTATATGGAGAGAAATCTGGAAATGTTTTCCTCAAGAAACTTAATTTCTTATCAACTGAAGAACGAAAGACATGAACGTCTTGAATGACAAGGGGGTGAGAGTAAATTATCTGTACATTTTTGTTCTGAAAGTGAACTACTCCTATAAGTCATAGTAAGTGTGCACAAACTTGACTTCAAATACAAGTGTTATAGTTGCTGCACGACATGTTTCCCGGTGAAGTGTATAAAAAGGAGTGCTGTTTATCTTTACAAGAGGGATTGAGTGAGCGAAAAGGAATCAAATGTGTGTGTACAGTGTGTTTGTTTCTGTGCGGTAATCCTGACAGCCTGTGCTTTCCACTCGAGTAAATCTGCTGAGCGTTACGCTTTCCACTTTCTGTACCCTGGTTTGTTCTTTTCTTTATCATTTTCCGGTAAGAAACCTAGACATATTTTTTTGTTAATCATCTCTGAGATTTCTTGTTAACATGACTGAATGTAAGTATGTATAGCTGAATTTGGGTTTGACTTCAACAGCTGTTATTACTGTACAGCAGTTGCCAGAACTCAAGCGAATTCAAGCTGCTCAACAGCAGGAAGTTTTGTAGTCAGCAAAATGGTAATTTTTGTAAAATGGGGCCCTGTTTCAGCCAGCAAGCCTGAATGCAGAAATCAATCACTTTATTTTTCACGAAAACAAGGTATTTTGTGTTAGACAGTGGCTCTGGTTCAAAAACAAGTGAGCCTAGACAGCATTTTTAGACATTTATTTAAACATATATTCCTATATTATATGTAGGACTTTACTTCCAAGTTTGTTCATATGCCTGTGCCTATGAGAAATACTGATGTTTGTCTTTGTAAGCACTATTAAGCGATTTAAAGCAGAAATGCTACAGATAATTGAGGGTGGAGGCATTTTTGCATATGCTGAATTTTCAGTCTTCTAAGCTGAACTGAAGGTAGAAAAACATCAAAGACCATAAGCCTACTGTATTTTTGCTGTTTTGGGGAAGTTTAGAGAGTGAAGCAAAAGTGTTTGTAGTCTGTGTGTGAGAAAATATTCATGTATGACTGAGTCGGAGAGAAAAAGAGAAAACTAAGCAACAGATCTTTTCCAGAATCTAAAGCAGCTTTAGACAGCTGCCTTTTAAGACGGAAAACAGAGATGTAACTTTAGGTGACTTTAGGTGAATAAATAAATGCAGCCTTGGTGAGAATAAGAAAATGATTTCAAAACATTTAAAACTAATTTTATGTACAGTAAAATACTTTTTTAATTACACTGAACTATTTATAGCAATATATTCTGGTACTGAATGAAATGTAAGTTTATTTATAATAACATTCATCACTCTTCTTCCACCATCTTGTACAGTACCTGATGCATTCTGGGATTGCATTCACTTTGAGGAATACGTGCAATATGACTCCTGGGAATCTGGTCAAAACGAGGTATGGTAGGAGGCAGCATATTTAAGATTGTTTTGTGTCAGGACTGTGTCCATGATGTCTTAAAATGCTGCTCTCGTAGGCAGCTCACTTAGTTTTGGAGCAGAGCTAATGACTGTTCCACTGGCCGTATGCTCAGCTCTGTGTGTGTGTGTGTGTGTGTGTGTGTGTGTGTGTGTGTGTGTGAGAGTGAGTGCGTGCGTGCGTGCGTGCGTGCGTGAGTGTTTAAAAACCGCTAGTCTAAAGTTTTGTAAAAATGTTTGGTGTATGACAAAAAAAAGCTCATACCCTAAATGTTTCATTCATTCATCTCATCAATTGTGAGATATAAACTCACAATTGTGAATTATAAAGTCAGAATTGTGGGATATAAACTTGTAATTGCAAGTTATAAAACCAAAATGCGAGATATAAACTTTGCTGTTGCTAATTATAAAGTCAAAACTACAAGATATAAAGTCAGAATTGCAAGATATATACTCGCAATTCTGAGAAAAAGTTGCAATTGAGAGATATAAACTAGCAATTCTGAGAAAAAAGTTTTTTTCCCACAATTTCAAGTTTATATCACACAATTCTGAGGAAAGAAATTCATTTGCTAAGTCAGATATAAACTCGCAGTTTGAGAAAAATCTATTTTTTTCTTCCAAAAAAAGTTAGAATTGCGAGTTTATATCTTACAATTCTGACTTTTTTTTTCCCAATTGTGAGTTTATATACCACAGTTCAGATTTTTTTTCTTACAATTCTGACCTTATAACTCACGATTGTGAGTTTATATCAGTTATTGTGTTGCAAGTTATTAAGTCAGAGATATAAACTAGCAATTTGAGAAAATATCAGTCTTTTTTTCTTCAGAAAAAGTTGGAATTGCGAGTTTGTGTCTTACGATACTGAGGAAAAAAAGTCAGAATTACAAGTTTACTATTTTTATTCGCAGTTGTGAGTTTATATCCCACAATTCAGAATTTTTTTTCACTCAGTTCTGACCTTATAATTAGCAATTGTGAGTTTATATCTCGCAATTCTGACTTTCTCACAATTTTGAGTTTATATCTTGCAGTTCTGACTTTATATTACACAATTCTGAGGAAAAAACAGAATTTTGTGATTTATTAAGTTACATAAAGTCATATAAAAACTCGCAATTTAAGAAAATATCAGTCTTTTTTTTTCTTCCAAAAAAGTCGGAATTGCAAGTTTATGTCTCACAATACTGAGGGAAAATGTCTGAATTGCGAGTTTACTGACTTTTTCTCGCAATTCTGACTTTATTTTTCACAATTCCGAGTTTATATCTCGCAATTTGAGAAAATTTCTTTTTTTTTTTTCTTCCTAAAAAGTCAGAACATCAGAGCTTTTGTCTCACGATTCTGAGAAAAAAAAGTTGGAATTTGAGTTTACTTTATTTCTCGCAATTGTAAATTTATATCCCACAATTACGATTTTTTTCTCTCGCAATTCTGACCTTATAACTCGCATTTTATATATCACAATTCTGAATTTGTTCTTGCAATTCTGGCTTTGATTGTGAGTTTGTAATTGCAGTTCTGAGAAAATTAAATCAATACAAATAAAGATATTGAAGTGTCAAAATACTGGCAGAATCACACAAACCAAAACAAAAACAGACATTCTGACACGGACCATGCATTTCAAAGTACAATAACTGCGTTGATTTTTAGAGAAACAAGTATGTGAGCTTAAATTGTGTGCTAAATATCTGCAAACATATTATGGTATTTTTATACATTTGTACAGTCAAAAAATGTATATGTGCAAAAATGAAATTCTCAAAACGCATACTGTATTCATATCATAGTGCACACATAAAAACCAAAGTACACTTTGGGTTATACAGCGCTTATAGGTTATTTATGCTGTTTTTTTGCTTTCTTAGTCCTTTTGAAGCAGCTTTTTACTGGCTTTGTATGAAAAAGTTAGTGCGTGAAGATTCTTAATGTCTCCTTTTGTATTCCCCAGAAAAAACAATTTCTTCTTCTTATTATTATTATTATTATTATTATTTTTTTTTTTTTTTTGGATGAACTGTTCTTTTAAGCAACGATTACATTAACTAACTTTCTAACACTTTCTAACCTTATTTTCTTTCTTTCAGCATTCTATTGAATGTCACGAAAGATGCTGTTTGTGCATTTGGTATTCTGGAGGCATGCGCTCTGCCCTCAGTGCTGCATTCAAGACATCGGGAGTCATGCTGTGCAGGCGTGAAAATTGGGATTAGATCTGTTGGCCTTAAAAGGGCGAGCTTTCTGAAGCACATTGCCGCTACCTTTCAACAGAAATGTTACCTTTTAAGTTTTATTTCTGTTTCAGACTGGGAAAAGGGAGGAAGTTATTAAAGTCATTTTTTGTAGGAACTCACACACAAACACTCACGCATAAATATAAAACAAGTACACTGGGAGAAAAGGTTAGGGACTGGGGATGTTAACGTGTTGGGCATGGGAAGTGAGATCTACTCGGTCCAAAGGGCACTGCAACCGGCATAGGAAGGAAGTGTAGATCGAAACCTCCCTTCATGGGAATTGGATAGGGATGATTACCCACAAGTCACTGCAGGCTAAACTACAAGCATATACTACACAAATAAACATGGTAAAAAGTATGTTGTGGCATTTTTATATAACTTAATTGTACGTCTGTTTTTGCCACAGAATATATATATATATATATATATATATATATATATATATATATATATACACACACACAAAAGGTATAACTGACTTTTAATCTGAGAAAAAGATTGTCTCAGAATTATTTTGTCTGTTTGTTTTTTGTTTTTGTTTAGTGATAGTTGTTCATTGGCTCCCTAGTTTGTCCTGAACAGTTAAACTGCTTGCTATTCTTCAGAAAAATCCTTTAGGTCCCACAAATGTTTAGATTTTCCAGCATTTTTATGTATTTGAACCCTTTCCAACAATGACTGTATGATTTTGAGTTCCATCTTTTCACACTGAGGACAACTGAGGGAATCATAAGAAACTATTACAGAATGTTCAAACGCTCACTGATGCTCTAAATGGAAAAACAATGCATTAAGAGCCGGGGGTGAAAACTTTTGGAATTTAAGGATCAGAGTAAGTTTTAAATTTTATTCTCTGAGAAACATTTAACTATCTTCTGTAGCCTCTGAAGGGCAGTACTAAATGGAAAAATATGATATTTAGGCAAAATAAGAAAAATGTAGGGGAGAGTGGGGTGAGTTGTGCCAGTTTTTACTCAAAGTGATTTTATAGTGAAGCCATGACAGTAATCCCTCCAATTTAAGCATGTACATATATTTAAGGATGTTGTGTATCCATGGGAACAATAACTTTGGATCTGAAATAAACTGCTTAAGAATTATAGCTTTCAGAAAAAAAGTGGTCTTGTGGCACAACTTGCCCCCGGTGCGGGGTGAGTTGTGCCTTTGGGGAGAATACATTGGGGTAAATTGTGCCAGTGATTTTTGAAATAAAAAAGAACATTTTAATGTCATGAACTGTAATGTTATATAAAATCAAGACAAATTCAATGCAAAATTCTCATTTAAGGTTTATTTAGATATCGTTACCCTATTAAACTATTGGCAAAGTCATATTTTCTACTTTTTCTGAAAACACAAAAAAACTCAAATATGCAATATATGATATTTGTGAATCATTAGAACACTATCTGTCAACAAAACGCTGTCTATCCCTTATGTAACATATAAGAAAAATTAGACTTTTTTTCTGAACATCCCATTGAGACTTAGGCCACTTAAAAAACTGACAAACGGCAGGTAAATCAAACACTGATGAGGCACGCTCATCTCCTCACATAGATTATCCCCTGTGGGTATGTAGGTCTAGATCAGGGATGCCCAACCCTGTTCCTGGAGATTTGGGGCAGCCGTGGCCCAATGGTTAGAGAGTCGGACTTGTAACCCAAAGGTTGCAGGTTCGAGTCTCAGGTCCGGCAGGGATTGTAGGTGGGGGGAGTGAATGTACAGCACTTTCTCCACCATCAATACCACGACTGAGGTGAGTCCCTTGAGCAAGGCACCGTACCCCCAACTGCTCCGGGTGTGTGTTCACGGTGTGTGTGTGTGCACTTGGATGGGTTAAATGCAGAGCACAAATTCCTCACTTCACCTCCTTTCCTCCCTTTCCTTTCCTTACCATCATACAAAGTTCATCTCCAACCCTAATCAAACACCCCTGAACCAGCGAATTAATCTCTTAGGTAGCATGTGATAATCACAGACAGCTGTGTTGAAGCAGGACTGGAACTAAAGTCTGCAGGTAGGTAGATCTCCAGGAACAGGGTTGGGCAGCCCTGGTCTTGATGGTTAACCCTGCCCCTTTGGCACAAATCACCCCAGCCCAACAATTTTGAGATTGACTAGCATGATCCAGCAGTTTAGAGCTAACATTATGCTAACTGTATAGACTCACTGTGTAGCCTACTAAAGCACTAAAACATGTGTGAAATATTTTCAAACTTGTCTATAATTGTTCAGACACAACAATCAAAAAAACCTTGATCATATAAATTTTACTTTGCAAGGCAAAAAACTGTTTTTTGAGCTAAAATGTGCTTAGCTCTCATGCCATGTGTCTCTCTTCTGTGGGGGATAGGTAAATTGGATGGCTCTTCAAAAGTATGTGGTCAAATGACCAATTTCGTCTATGTTTTTTTAGAAACAAGGGGTGGAACTACTTCCCCCCTGGCACAAATCACCCCACATCTTCATTTTGTTCAAAAGTTTTCAACCCTCGGCTCTTAATGCATCGTTTGTCCTTCTGGAACCTCAGTGAGCGTTTGAATCACAAAGTCTGACTTTTCCACAGGATATAAATCCAGAGTTGCGAGTTATTTCTTTACTGTCACTTTTGATAAATTTAATGCGTCCTCCTTGAATAAAACTATAGTTAATGCTTGCCTTTTTAAACTAGCTAGGTCATGATACGTTGTTCTGCATGCTTGTAAGGGCATGCTATATGGTTTGTTATTGGGCCAAGTAAAAAGAGCACGTATTTGGGTCTCATCCCTGCTGAAAAAAAAAAACAGCTAAAACAAGCCTAGGCTGGTTGGCTGGTCTTAGCTGGTTTAAGCTGGAAGTAGCTGGTTTTAGCTGGTCTCCCAGCTTGGCCAGGTTGGTTTTAGCTTGTGGTTTCCCAGCCTGGCCAAGCTAGAAAAATGGCCAAAACCCCTCTAAAACCAGCCTGCTGACCAGCTAAAACCAGCCAACCAGCCTAGGCTGGTTTTAGCTGTTTTTTGTTTTTTTTCACCGGGGATATTTTTCTTCCAGCATGTAATAATCCATAACTGATTGCCTTAGGAAAGTACTATAACACCTCTTTTCTACAAGCTGCATGATTTCAAGCAATTGTGCTAATAGCACAAGCAATTTTGGGAAGTTACTTGGCGATTGTTTAATACTTAAGGTTATTTCTAGGTTTCTAAGTGTGAGCAATAATAGCAGTGGTGTTTGCTTTAGCAGGCTGCACTAATGAGCTCCTAACAATCTCTGTTAAACTTCCTGTAAAACTTAAGCTACTGCTTCCATTTCACCGTAGACGTTGTCTTAAGAATCACGTCAAAGAATCCGGAAACCGGTTTGAACTCTCCGTATCCATACTTTTCTGTAAAGAACTCTCAGTTTGTTTCAAACTCTCGCGGCGAAGAGGGATTTAACAGTTTATTATCACATTTGTGAATATTACAGGCAAAGATCCGCAGGGATGTGGAGACGAAAGAGGAAATATATTTGAAGAGTGGGCAGGCACGGATGTATTATTTAACACTTGCTAAATAATGTATTGTGTTTGAAGTACTTCTTTTAACAGAGTGATTTGTTGGGGAGAAATGACGCTTTTCTTAAAGGAAGCAATTTACAAAGCGCTAATGCCCTAGTAAAGCGCTGCGTCTGTATTTGTGTTTGCTGAGTATTTGCATAATGCCAATAGACTGTCTGCTCCAATAAACGGTGACGCACGCACACTTCCAGAGGTCACACATCACCAGAGAGCAATGTAACTCATTTTGTTTCATACGCAGCGTGATAAACAAGCGCATCAGATGGCTTACATTTCTGAACGCTGTCCAGCGGTTTGCATATTAAAACCTCTGAGAATGAATGCGGTCCCCAGTTTCTTCAGCAGCCATGAATATTTTATTGAGCCGTGTACATTCCCCTCCGCATATTTGTTCAAAGGGCCAGGATTATAATTTGAATAATTCAGCGTGGAAAAATATCTCAAAACGAATGCCCCGAGCCAATGACATTTCTATGCAAAGGACATATTTGATTAATGGAGCCCGTGAATAGTCAGATGCATTAGTGCCAATAGAGGCGCTGATCAAAAGGCTTAATAATGGAATTGCGAACTACAAACTGCATGGCATGTTACACGCTGGGTGGGTTCCCGTTTGCTGCCATTCGGTTCTGTTCGCACACGTGACGACAACATTGAAGGCATCCAAACAAATCTGGTGGCATTTCAATCTGACGGATTTTACATCACCATACAATTATTTTATTAATAAATTCATTTGGAATATTAGAATGATTTATGAAGGATCATGTGACCCTGAAGACTAGAGAATGGCTGTTCGAAATTTCTGCTTTGCATCACAGAAATTCATTACACTTTAAAAAATATTCAAGTAGAAAACAGTTATTTTAAATTCTAATAATGTTTAGTTTTTACTGTATTTTTAAATGCATATCAAATAAATGCAGTCTTGGTGAGAAAAAGAGACTTGCAAAAACATTATAAATGCTTACTGAACCCAATGGGGAAAAAAACAGGTGTTATATTTCCGAGCATCAGGGTAGTGTTTTTCCCCCCACAAATTTTAGACTCAAGTAATGGCTGATAAAATTTCAGCTTTGCATCACAGGAATTAATTGCATTTTAAAATATATTCCAGATGAAAACAGTTCTTTTAATTTGTAATAATATTTAGTGTTTTTGCTGTATTTTTAAGCAAATATCAAATGCAGTCTTGGTGAGAAAAAAAGAGACTTTCAAAAACATTAAAAGTCTTTCCGAACCCAATAATAATAATAAAAAAGTGTCATATTCCTGGGCAACAAGGTAGTTTTATTTTGTTTAGTTTTGTTGTGTTTTTTCCCCCCACACATTTTAGACTGAAGTAATGGCTGAGAAATTTTAGCTTTGCCTCACAGCAATTAATTGCATTTTAAAATATATTAAAGTAAAAAAACAGTTATTTTAAATTGCAATAATGTTTACAGTTTTTACTGTATTTTTAATCAAATAAATGCAGTCTTGGTGAGAAGAAAGAGACTTGCAAAAACATTACAAATGCTAACTGAACCCAATGAAAAACAAAACAGGTGTTATATTTCTGACAACAGGGTAGAAATCTTTTGTTGTTGTTGTTGTTGTTTTTTCACCAATTTTACACTCAAGTAATAGCTGAAATTTCAGCTTTGCATCACAGGAATTAATTGCATTTTAAAATATATTCCAGATGAAAACAGTTATAGATATTTATATAAAAATATAAATTTTAATTGAATATATTAAAAATATTTTCCAGTAGAAAACAGTTATTTTAATTTGTAATCATATTTACAGTTTTTACTGTATTTTTTTTTACTGTAAAAATGCAGTCTTGGTGAGAAAAAAAGAGACTTTCAAAAAAGTTAAAAGTCTTTCCGAACTTTTATATATATATATATATATATATATATATATATATATATATATATATATATATATATATATATATAAAAGTGTTATATTCCTGGGCAACAGGTTGCTTTTTTTTCTCCCACAAATTTTAGACTGGAGTAATGGCTGCTGAGATTTCATTTTATTTGCATTTTTAAATATATTCAAGTAGAAAACAGTTATTTTAAATTGTAATAATATTTTTTAATCAAATATAAAAATGCAGTCTTGGTGAGAAAAAAAAGGCTTTCAACAACATTACAAAAGTTTACCGAACCCAATGAAAAAAAACAACAACAGATGTTAAATTTTTGGGCAACAGGGTATTTTCAACTTTATTTTTTAACAAATTTTATACTCAAGTAATGGCTGCTGAAATTTCAGCTATGCATCACAGGAATTAATTGCATTTTAAAATATATTCCAGTAGAAAGCACTTACTTAATTTGAAATAATATTTACAGTTTTTACTGTATTTTTAATTAAATAAATGCAGTCTTGGTAAGAAAAAAGTGACTTACAGAAACATTTCAAAAATCTCACAGAAGTAACCGAACCCAATTAAAAAATGTAAAAATAAAATAGAAATAGAGGTTATATTTGAGAGAAACAGGATAGCTTTTTTTAAATTGGGCTTTAAAAAAATTGCAATCTAGTTCTGCATTCTTTTTGTAATGAAATGTGCTGCAGTAAGACAAAGCATTATTATACTTACTGTAATATACGTACTATCACAGCATAAAATTTGTCCAATTCACTTTTTTTTTTTTTTTGTCCATTCAGTAAAATCCAATGGGCTTCAAACAATGCTGGACCCCACTGACTTTCACTGTATGGACAAAAAAGCATTAAAGCATTTTTCAAAATATCTAATTTTGTGTTCTACGTAAGAAAAAGTCATACAAGTTTAGAAAAGACATGAGGGTGAGTAAATGACTTTTGACAACTTTTGACAGGTACCTTAAACTTTTTTATGCGGAAAAAGACTTCACGTCCTCTGGTTTGTGAACAGCCAGACAGATCGAAAAAATTAAATCAAATATCACAATGTCATAAGCCGTTCAATGTGTTTTTTTTTTTTGTTGGTTTTTTTGATGAGAGCCCATCAGGAGTGTCATATTGCTACGTATCTGATCGGACACTGAAACTCTTCCTGAGAGGCCTCTGAAATCCAACTCTAGAGTTTGTGCGTGACATTGAGTAGAATCACTTATCAGCATGAAACAAATCATTAGGGACCGATCCTGCAAGATACACAAGCACTTCAAAATGTCACTGTCCTCATTTCGTCTCGTTGTCGTCATCTTCTTCCTCCTCGCAGGGCCCTTCATCTTCTTCCTCTTTAAATGGCAGACTGAGACGGATCGAACGGCTGGCGACAGAGTCCCCAAAGGGGCATTTGTTCTGCTGATGGCAGGTATATCACCGTTTTTTCTTGTTGTTTGGGTGGTATCGGTATTCCGGCTCATTCCACAGATTGCATTTATGGATTCTTTAATCAAACTACCCCCACTTGATGGTCTGAGGTGGAAACCATTAGGAGCTTTGGGAAAACCATCCAAACTCATATCTTTTGAATTATTTGGAATATATGTGGGATGTTATTTTCTTCTGACTTTAAGAAAACTTTACCAATTTCCTTTTTCTCATCCAGGTAAATAATGAATATGTGATTATTCAGTCTGAGGCACTTTTGAGTACCTGATGTCTTTCGGAAATAAAACTTCTGCAAACAATTTTTAAACTTTTTTTTTTCTTAAGTAATAAACAAAAAATCTGGGTCAATAAGTTTTTTTTTTAAGAAAATAATGATTTTATTGAGCAAGGATGCATTAAACACATCAAAAGTGATATAAAAATAACTATTTATTTTAAATGAGTGCTTTTGAACTTTCTATTCATCAAATGTTTCTGAAAACACATTTAATTATTAAGCAGCACAACTGTTTTCAACATTAATAATAATATGAAATGTTTCCTAAGTAGCAAATCAGCATATTGACTAAAGACTGGAGTACTGATGGTGAAAATTAAAGCTTTGCATCACAGAAATAAATAACATTTTAAAACACATTAAGCTAGAAAACAGTAAATTGCAATAATATTTCACAGCATTACATATAAATATATAAAATAAAAATATAAGATATACAGTTGAAGTCAAAAGTTTACATACACCTTGCAGAATCTGCAAAATGGTAATTATTTTACCAAAATAAGAGGGATCATACAAAATGCATGTTATTTTTATCTAGTACTGACCTGAATAAGATATTTCGCATAAAAGATGTATAGTCCACAAGAGAAAATAATAGTTTTTCAGCATTTTTGTGTATTTGAAACCTTTCCAACAATGACTGTGTAATTTTGAGATCTATCTTTTCACACTGAGGACAACTGAGGGACTCTCATGCAACTATTGCAGAAGGTTTAAACGCTCTTTGATGCATCAGAACGAAAAACTATGCATTAAGACGTGTATGTATTAAGAGCCGGGGGGTGAAAACTTTTGGAATTTGAAGATCAGCATAAATTTAACTTATTTTGTCTTCTGGGAAACATGTAGTATCTTCTGTAGCTTCTGAAGGGCAGTACTAAATGAAAGAAAATGTTATATTTAGGCAAAATATGAAAAATGGACACATTCATTCTGTTCAAATGTTTTCACCCCTGGCTCTTAATGCATTGTGTTTCCTTCCGGAGCATCAGTGAGTGTTTGAACCTTCTGTAATAGTTGAATATGAGTTCCTCAGTTGCCCTCAATGTGAAAATGGTCTCTCAAAATCATACAGTCATTGTTGGAAAGGGTTCAAATACACAGAAATGCTGAAAAAAAAAAAAACAGAATTTGTGGGACCTAAAGGATTTTTCTAAAGAACAGCAGGCAGTTTAACTGTTTAGGACAAATAATGGACTCATGAACAACTATCACTAAACCAAAAAAAAACAAAACAAAAAAAAAAACAGCTGTGGATCATTCAGTGTATGTCAACTTTTGAACAGGGTCATTTTTTTATAAATTTAATTCTTGTGGACTTTTTCTTGCCAGTACTAAATAAAAAATAGCATGCAATTAGTATGATCCCTCTTATTTTGCTAAAATAATTACCATTTTGCAGATTCTGCGAGGTGTATGTAAACTTTTGAATTCAATTGTATATAAAAAGTTACCCAAATAAATCTGCAATGCATAATAGAGGGTGATTATTTCTTAAGTTAGGAGTTCTTTGTAACGTAGCAAGTTTCATTCAGTGCTGATACGGCATATATATTATCCACCCACCATAGAGTCAATTTTATATGCCGTTTCATTTTCCATTGTGTGAAACTGATGCCTGGGCTGTTTTTTTCTCTCTCTCTCTTTTCTCTGTATTCTCATTCTTTATATCTCATCTTGCCTTTGTAGTGCCAACCAAAATGTAAGATTCTCAACCAGCCGAAACAAAATCACTCCACAGATGTCACCACAAGAAAATGGTGAGTAAAAGTTAGTGATACTAAAAATGATTTCATTCATTCCTTTACAATAATGCATTTATGCTTTAAAATCAAACTGCTTATTGTATTTTCTGCAAAGGCTCAAATATGGTATACATGCCTGATCACTACTTTAATTAATGCAATCACTTGAAATGTTTTTGTACACATGCAGTGAAGTAGATTAACATATATTCACACAAATTATATGCTTTACTGATTAAGGTTACTGTAAGATTATATAATTAGTGTCCCTGAGTTATAATTAAATGAATTTCTCCATATTTACCTAAACTCTTAAATTAATTTCGATATTACACTGAAAAAGACCCCATATCATTATATTATAATAAGTTCCCTAAACTTGAAAGTAAATACCAGTTTCTAAAATGCCGCTGCATGTTGGGAATCAAAACTAAATTCCTCTCCAAACTGTATCTGTGCAGTAAATACATAATTTCTCCTTGTTGTCTTATATCCTGCAGGAAAGTGAGTGGAACAGATTATTTAGCCAAGGATATGAAAGTCGATTTGTCCTACATTTTATTTCGAAGAACAAAAATCCCTGAGCTAATCCTGTCTTTGGTTGACAGACGGAAAACCTGCAGGCGGGAATCGCACACACTTCCATATTTTCACATTAGTGTGAACTAACCAGACATTCGCTCAGCCTTTTCATGCTCACGTAATTCATGTTCCTCAGAAAGTGAAATGCTTCCTGAGAAGGAAGTATTCAAACTCAATTCCGGCGACGGATCCTGGCCTACTTGCACAGACGATTTCTCGGAGCTGCAAAGTGTGGTACAGAGAGAGCGAGAAGCGAAATCTCAAAGGATGGTTTATTTAATATGAAGCCTTCCTCAAAATCAAGAAATAAAATGTAGCCGGGAGGCTTTTTATTATCTTTTGTGCTGTATTCCCTTTGCAGACTCAGGTGCTGTGAACCCCCTAAAAAACTTCAGATCTTGTCTGACCATGTGAATTTGAATCCTGCTACAAAGTAAAACATATCCACAGAAGGAGGACCGAATCATAATACAACCTGCAGTGCCTTGGACAACAAATCAACAGAATTTTATTCAGTTATTTTTACATTTTTTAGGATGTGGACCATGGGGGTTTTCCATGTGCTGTAACCAGAGGTATTTGCAGTGAAATACCATTGTGAAGTATTATTAGTTCATTCTTGTCTGACAGTGTAAATTACAGTATACAACATGAGAATAATATACTATGATAAAATTTTAGCAATCATGTTGTGTGTTTTCTTTCATCAGTTTAGAATCAGAACAAGTGTTGCTAAATTTGCATATGAATTACTCTTTTGATCAACCAGGTTTGCAAAAAGGTCTAAAATGGGTTATGATTCAGATTGATTAATTTTTTAGAGTTCACTCACTCACTCACTGCAATTGTTTGCATTGGTTTTTTCACACCATAATGGGATACAGGAAATACAAAGAGGGCTGGACCCCATATTCCGCATCCTAAAAAATGTTGATTTGTTGTCTAAGACAGTGGTTCCTTAAAGTGTGGTATGCAGCGGAATCACCGAAATTAAATATAAATTAATGTTAAAACACAATACAATTTAATTTAATCTTTATTTTAATAAAGTTTTTATTTTTATTACATTTTTTTTTTACATGTACAGTACAGTTTTTATTAAACTTCTATCTACAACACATTTGAATTTAATCATTATTTAGGTTTATTTACCTGTTTGTAAGCACTGTACCCTGTTAATGTTTAAACTGTGTATTTACAGTGTTAAAGTGGCTGACAACAATAAATATTCTTATTAAGAATAAATCTATCTCATTTTTTAACTGTGCAGAGCTGTATTTAAATAGTTAGGCCTACTATGCTACTGTATTTTAATGCTGGTCATTATGGTGATACTTGGATATTTTCTGAGGTGATACTTGGTATAAAGAATTTGAGAACCACTGGTCTAAGACACGATTTGGGACTCCCTTTTTTGATGTTTTATTTTGTAGCAATACAAGACATTTGCATTTCTCACAGTACATCAAATTGTAGGTAAATATCCAACTCATCCAACCCTCTTTTTATTTTCTGTATCACATTATGGTATACATCCTAAAAAATGTATTAAAAAAAAGTGATGAAAATTTGGACTTGATGTGGTAATGCATCTCTTGATTTGTTGCCTAAGACAGTGGTTCTTAAAGTGTGGTACACAGAGGAATCACTAAATTAAATATAAATTAATGTTAAAACACAATACAATTCAATTTAATCTTTATTTTAATAAAGTTTTTATTTTTTCTTACATATTTTTTACATGTACAGTACAGTTTTTATTAAACTTTTAGCTACAACAAATTTGAACGTAATCATTATTTAAGTTTATTTATCTGTTTGTAAGCACTGTGCCGTGTTAAAGTTCAAACTGTGTGTTTACAGTGTTAAAGTGACTGACAACAATAAATATTCCTATTAGGAATAAAACTACCTTGTTTTTGAACTGTGCAGAGCTTAAGTTAAATAGTTAGGCCTACTACGCTACTGTATTTTAATGCTGGTCATTATGGTGATACTTGGACCAGAGCCAGTTTTACCAGTGAAATACTGTGAAGTGGTCAATCTTTGTCTGACAATGGAAATTGCTATGTACCAACTTGAAAATAATTTACTCAATTATATTTCAGCAATCATGTTATGTGTTTTCTGTCATCTGTTTTGAATCACAGAAAGTGATGGTAAATATGCATCACTGAATGAATCACTGTTTTGATCGATATAAGACACAAAACAGAAAGAGTGCTGAATAAGGAGTTATATATCCTACAGTCAACTTTGCAAATGAATTGTATTATTTTTTCAATGATGTAGAAGCTCTTTATTGCATATGAATGACTCTAAAGCCTATCCATATATCCTTCACAGTATGAAAAAAGAAGAGTATAATAATATAGCACTTACTTATAAAAGAAAAGAAACTCTCTTGGCTGTAATGTATCATGTAAATCAATCTGTGAATTAAGCTCTAGACATTTCTGTTAAAACATTTGCACATTTAATTTTGCTTAGTAGCTTTTTAATAAAACCAGTGCATGTTTATAACCATAACTAACAAAGTGCCATCCTGAGAACTTTCCACCATTTGAACTAGCACCGCTGTCTTTTGTTTCTCCATTTTGCTGAAACTTAGACACTGAAGCCGTCACATATCAATCACATTCATCCATGTGTCTCCTGCGTTTTGATGGTAATTCAGACCCAATCTACGAACCAGCACCAGGGTGCAGCTCATAAATTGCTCAGCAAGCAACATTTATCAAATTTTGACACTAGTCAATGATTAATGATGTTTGAGGGCTTTTTTCCCCCTTTCCCTCTATACCTAATGCAACACAGTTGGTATAGAGCATGACACACAGGGAAAGCCAGCGCAGCTGACATCCAAACCGTGACGAACAGGTAAAGTGGGTCATACGTGTTTGTACTTGAACCAAAGGTCTACAGCAGTTTTCAAAGAAAGAAAAAAATACTGAAAGACATGGACAATTATTATTTAGACCCATCATGCATGACCAGTGGATGATTTGCAATGAATTGCGTATTTTACTTTACTTAGAAACTAAATTGCCATGCATAAGAGCATTTGCTAAATGCCTTACATAACTCTATAAATGTAAAAGGAAACTGGAGTAGCACACCTTAATGCAAAGTTATTCATAGGAAGGCATATTATTTTTAAGCATTAAGGTGACTAATCATGTGCCTCAGGTATATATTTGAGCATTTTGTTCTTGAATAATCAATTAAGTATCTTTGGAAGCCATTTATATACATTTATCTGGGCAAAATTGACTTAGCTAATGGCATATGGTTTCCTGACTAATGGAAGATGGGGAAAATGTTTGTGAGAAACATTATTTTTCATAATTGCACTTTTTCAGTTGCATTTAGTGCAATTTAAGCAGCTTTAAGCTATAATGCACAGCCTATAATGTACAGGTAGGTCGTTTCTGAAGCAGGCAAGTGTTCATAATGTTCTGACATTGTTAATCCATTTGAAGTCTTTGTTTGAGACCATTTAAGCTTTCAGAGAAAAGCTTTCAAACAAGCGAACACTGCCATTGATCTATAGTATCAATGCCGTATGAAGTCTTTTTGTAGTATGCACTTGGTTATATGCCGCACGGCTCTAGAAACACTGCAGCATCCATAAAGAGATTTCAGCTTCTGAAGTGATTTGTGGCGCAGTGCCGAACCCTACGGCTTATAGCATTATATACGGTGAATGTTTTGAATTATAAATGTGTCAAGAGCTGCCACCTCAAATACATGTCTGGTAATTCTGGTTATTAGAAATCTACATAACCATTCCAAACCTACTGATATATGAGGGAATATAGATTTTATGGCCAAAAGCAAAGAGGGAGATGTACGTTTTTGCGGTTGTTAATAAGCTGGGAACGCATTCTTTGAAGAGGGAGACGGGTCTCTGCTGTAGCCGATGGCGCTGGATGAGTGGATGTGTCCAGCTGAGATCGTCCCTCTAGCTGCACATTTAAGAAAATTACATTATTACCATCATAATGAGACAAAGAGCAAATGAGTGGCCACCTTCAGAGCTCACTCATTTTGTCAGGCTTTTTGTGCAATTATGTGTGTGTGAGAGAAAGAGAGGGTGAAAATTTAGGTGTCTTAAAAATATTTTTTCATTGTTTTTGAACCTTAAATCTATCTATCTATCTATCTATCTATCTATCTATCTATTTATCTATCTATCTATCTATCTATCTATCTATCTATCTCAAATTAAGCTTTACAGTTGAGGTCAACAGTTTCCATACACCTTGCAGAATCTGAAAAATGTTAATTATTTTACCAAAATAAGAGAAATCATACAAAATTAATGTTATGCATTAAGAGCCGGGGGAGAAAACTTTTGGAATATAAAGATTTGAGATAAATTCAACTTATTTTGTTTTCTGAGAAATATGTAAGTATCTACTGTATCTTCTGAAGGGCAGTACTCAATGTAAAAAATATATGATATTTTGGCAAAATTAAAAAAAATTACACATCTTCATTCTGTTCAAAAGTTTTCACCCCTTTCTCTTAATGCATCGTTTTTCCTATCTGAGTCATCAGTGAGCGTTTGAACCTTCTGTAATAGTTGCATATGAGTCCCTCAGTTGAACTCAGTGTGAAAAATTGGATCTCAAAATCATACAGTAATTTTTGGAAAGGTGGGACCTGAAAGACTTTTCTGAAGAACATCAAGCAGTTTAACTGTTCAGGATAAACAAGGGACTCATGAACAACTATCACTAAACAAAACATAAAAAAAATAAAAAATAAAAAATAAAACAGCTGTGGATCATTCAGGTAACAACACAGTATTAAGAATCAAGCATATGTAAACTTTTGAACGGGGTCATTTTTATAAATTTAACTATTATTTTCTCTTGTGGACTATATGTAAACATCTTTTATGTGAAATGCATTTTGAATGATCCCTCTTATTTTGGTAAAATAATGAACATTTTGCCGTTTCTGCTGAGGACAACTATTTACGTAAATCACATAGAAACATAATTATTATTTCTTATAGGTGAGGCTATTTTCACACATCAACACACATAAACACATAATGGCTTTTCAGTCAGCATTTGCAATGTTCGTCTGCAGTCTTATCAAAAAAGCGAAAGTAATTAAATGTATTTTTAGAGGGACTATCACAGCATAGCCGCTGATGAACCCGACAGGTGAGCACTTCAAAGTTCTTACAAATCAAAGCACCTGTTACATGCAAAACTGTGTTACTTGGGTCACAAAAGAGTTTTTCGTTTATTTTCTGCCTCAAGGTGCACCAAAATCTAGTGATAATAACTTAGGTTTGGGTTGTGTTTGAGCACCCAGCAGGGTTGTGAACTCTTCTCGAATGAATAAAAAAAGGTTTTTTCGAAGTCCACACCAATTTCTGAATTTAAATTGAGGTGGCAAACAAGATGCAGAATCAAAAGTAGCCGAAGTGATGGACTGGAGTTGTGTTGATTACTTGTGGATTATTGTGATGTTTTTTCAGCTGTTTGGACTCTCATTCTGACGGCACCCATTCACTGCAGAGGATCCACTGGTGAGCAAGTGATGGAATACTACATTTCTCCAAATCTGATGAAGAAATAAACTCATATAAACAACATATTGGATCCAACCAGTTAAGACCGATGACCGCTATTTACATACATCACAGAGAAACTAAACAATGAATATTTTTCATAGGTGAGGCACATAAACACGTAATGGCTTTTCAGTCAGCATTTGCGATGTTCGTCCACAGTCTTATCAAAAAAGTGAAAGTAAATAAATGTATTTTTAGAGGGACTGACACAGTGTGGCAGCTGATAAACCCGACAGGAGAGCACTTCAAAGTTCTTACAAATCAAAGCACTTGTTACATGCAAAATGGTGTTACATGAGTCACAAAAGAGTTTTTCTTTTATTTCCTGCCTTAAAGTGCACCAACATTAATGATAATAACTTGGGTTTGGGTTGTGTTTGTGCACTCAGTGGGGATGTGAACTCTTCTGAAATTATTTTTTTGAAGTCCACACCAATTTCTGAATTCAAATTGAGGTGGCAAACAAGATGCAGAATCAAAAGATGCCTACACTGTAAATAAAAACTGTAGAAATTACAGTATTACTGGCAGCTGGTTGCCAGTAACTTACTGTAGATTTAAATTTATGCTATTTACTGGCAACAGTTTGTTCAAAGTTAATTGAACATTAAACATTAACAAGTCTTTATCTTTACAGAATAAAACTAAAATAACAGCCTCATGCAAAGCATTCTGGGAACCAAAATCTGAAGGAAAAAAACTGAAAAAGGTTGATGAAGGTTTCTGGTTCCCAGAATGCTTTGCATTAGGTTGTTATTTTATAGTTTTATTCTGTAAAGACAAAGACTTGTTAATGTTTAATGTTCATTTAACTTTGAACAAACTGTTGCCAGTAAATAACATAAATTAAAAATCTACAGTAAGTTACTGGCAACCAGCTGCAGAACTACAGCAAATTTTTTACAGTGTATAATTAAAATCAGTGTAAATTACAGAATAGTATTTAGACCAGAAGTAACTGTTTAAACCTAAACGGATGGATTTGTTTCCTGCAGCTTACATGCAGCTTTTTGTTTCAAAATATTAAATGATGGACTGGAGTTGTGTAGATTATTTGTGGATTATTGTGGTGCTTTTATCAGCTCTTTGGACTCTCATTCTTATAGTAATTTAGCGTGTAATTCCTTATAATATTCCACACAGTCAGCATATGCATACGTCTATTTGCAGCTTCTGCATATGTGTATTAATGCATGAATAAACCAACCCGTTCTAATGAATGAATTCACAAGCAGCATGCCGGTCCACGCCACACTGGAGGTTTAACTGAGCGTGTGTCTCGCATTACCCCACCGGTCCCGACATCAGTGCGGGTCACCTGTACGCCACTGTTATTTATACGGCAGGACAAAGGTTCAGCCCAGCTATTAACACTGTGGCGTGAGCTACCGATGTCCGGCACGGGCCTAGTAATATCGAGCTGACGCCACTGACTGTATTTATGGAACACCAGAGGGGAAGAAGTGGATATCTATTACACATTCAGAAACGCACACGGACATAAAGCACACACACATGCACAGTCAGTCACGGACAATAGAGCAGGACACGCTGACCCACACTATCTGTTCTCATTGATGAAACACTAATTCAGCTGAGAGCTCATTGCAGTCCTGTCTGAAGTCCCTTGCTTTTGATTTTTCCCAACAGGAAAGAAAAATCTTAATTATTTGTCCAAGATTGCAGTAAGATCTACTATTCTGACTACAATAGAGTCATGAAAACACTCTAAAATCAGACATGCGACTGCTTTAGTGCAGTATGGTTCTCAGTTATTTTCATTTTAATTCATTCTTTTTTTTGTACTTAATTATTTGCATTTAGCATCAATTTCTATGCTGTCATTCGTGACAGAACTCATATTTGAGTCACAAGAACAGTGATTTTTTGGCAAATTTGAGCAAAGTTTAAAACACTATTTACAACTGAAAGACATATGAACTCGAACATTTCACATCGGTTTCTTCTAAAACCTAATAAGAGAGTTTTTGCCTGAAACTACTGTAGACAAAATATCTGCCAGTGGTGTAAGAAAAAACAATCTTGTTTTCCTTCTGAATTAAATTTTCTTTTTTGTTGTTTTAGGCAGAAACTCACTTAATTTTGATGCATGTTTTTCGAAGTTCGAAGTTATTTTGCCTTTCATGTAAATGTATCTTGATTTAATGATGTTTAGATATTTGTACTGGAAACAAGAGAAAAATAACAAGCAAGATGGAATTATTTATTTATATTTATATATTTATTTAGAGTTTACATAATGGCACATGAATTTTTATCCACTATTGTGCCATTAGTGTTTACCCAGCGTGCTTTGCAGCTGGGGTCAAATCAGAGCAGGTTTGATCTGATTATTCGTTAGGAACATAAAAGGCTTTACAGGCATATTTAGAGCTGGTTGAAGATTTTAATTTTGCAGTAATATTGCATGTATAATTAAAAAAGTGTGGTTCCAGCTAAGTTCACCAGTGTGTTTGTATTATTACTGATTGCTTCTGTCTGTGCTGTACTCTTGTTGTGAACATAGTTTCAAATTAAAGGAAAAGTTCACTTCCAAAACAAAAATGTACAGATAATTTACTCACCCCTTGTCATCAAAGATGTTCATGTCTTTGTTTCTTCAGAAATTATGTTTTTTGAGGAAAACATTTCAGGATTTCTATTTATATAGTGGACTTCCACGGTGCCCTGGAGTTTGAACCAAAATGCAGTTTAAATGCAGCTTCAAGGGACTCTAAATGATTCCTGCCAAGGAAGAAAGGTCTTATCTAGCGAAAAAATGACAATTCATATGCTTTTTAACCTCAAATGCTCATCTTGTCTAGCTCTGCGTGAACTCTGTGAATTCAGGTTCAAGACAGTTAGGGTATGAAAAACTCCCATCTCATTTTCTCCTTTAACTTCAAAATCATCCTACATTGATGCAGAAGTACCAACCCAGTGTTTACAAAGTGAACATGCAAAGAAGATCAAACGTCCTTTACAAAAAAAGGTAAAACAGCGATCTGGATTTTGAAGTTAGAGAAGAAAATGAGATGGGAGTTTTTCGACCTACCCTAACTGTCATGAACCGGAATACACAGAGTACAGTATATAAATTGAATTTTTTTTTTAGAAAACAACTGATCGTTTCGCTAGATAAGACCCTACTGTCACGCCCCTATGGACTATGTTGGTTTTGCCCTTTTTTTAACCCTGCTGGACTGTTGTATTTGGTTTCTCCCTCTGCTGTCCATATTTGGTCCTTCCTGTTCCTGTCTGCGTCACCTGCACTAATGATCAAATTACCCACACCTGTCTGTCTCATTAGCCTGTCTATTTAAGTTGGTTTTGTGTTTAGTCTTCCTTGTGCAATCTTGACTTTATGTTGGATGTGTGTTCACCTGTCTCCCTGTCTGGATTTCCCTGTTTGGATTACTCTGTGTTGATTTTATTAAAGAACTTTCATTTAATTCTTATCTTCGTTCGTGTCATACACCCAACCGTGACAACTTCATTGGCTGGGATCATTTAGAGCCCTTTAAAGCTGCGTTTAAACTGCATTTTGGAAGTTCAAACTCGGGGACACTATAGAAGTCCACTAAATGGAGAGAAATCCTGAAAAGTTTTTCAAAAAACAAAATTTCTTTACAACTGAAGAAAAAAAGACATAAACATCTTGGATGACAAGGGAGTGAATAAATTATCAGAACAATTTTGTTTTGGAAGTGAACTTCTTTTTTGAATAAATTAATTCTTTGAAAGATGCCTGCTGTTAGTTATTGCATTATGTGTGTTTAGAAGTGAATCTGGAAACCTAGACAAAATTATGGTTATCCCAATACGAGCAGGAGTTTAGGTGTTTTGTAATTGCATTTAGTGTCATAAAAATTCCAATCCTGAGCAAAAAAGAACAACCTTTTAGCTTTTCTCCAGGTGTTTGTTTATCTCTAAATCTCCCACTGATCATTTTTTTGTATTCTCACATTTATCTTCGGCCCCGATTTTGGCCTGTTCAGAAAAACATTTTTCTCTCTCTGTGTATTCCTCACATCCTCACCATGGCATCTTGCTCTAAATTTCCCCCAAATATCCCTCTCCTCCGTTTGTTACCTCTGACTCACATTCCTTATTAATTCTGCTCTCCGTCTCGACTTTCATATCTTTAGTGCCTCTGCTCTCATTTCTCTTTATATCTCCGGCAGACGTCTACACCTCTTCCCTGCAGTTACGTCACATTCCTGCACATCATTTCTCTGCTTTTCCCGGCTCCATTGCTTTAAATCTTTATTGCACACTCCCCCACCTGTGTGTTCCTATGAGAGGGCAGTATTGTGTTCTGGGGTGGGTTGTTTTGCAGCAGAGAGGGTGTTTAGGCCTCTGGGTTTGTGCCCAGCAGCTACAAGGCAGAGACAAGCATTCGCCTGACGCAACCCCTCAAAATGCCAGACTGTGGCACATGATTATTTTAGTTGCACTGAGAGCCCAATTAAGGTTCAGGATGAATGTGCACTTCACAGACAGCGATGGGAATCCCATGATTCCAGCGCCTTAACAATTCCATTAACTATTCTTTCAGTAGCAATGAGGAAGATGGAATGGACAAGTTTGAAAAGCAGTTGTTCACTTAGCACTCTTCAAAAAAACAAAACAAAACAAAACAACTGTTTGATCCCATTAGTATTTGTAGGTAGTTATATGTAAATTGTGGTTTTAATTCATTTTTATACATTTGGATAGATGCAGAAAGGTATAGTGTATGTTCAGTGGCACTGAACATAAAAAATGCCACTGAACCGAACAAAATTTGCATATTTTGCTGATTATTGCTGCTAAAAATGCAATAACTCACCTAGTTTAAAGGGTTAGCAAACCTAAAAATGAAAACTAGCTCATTATTTACCCACATTCAAGCCATCCTAGGCGTATATGCCTTTCTTCTTTTTTACTTAGGTTAAACATGGACTTCTAAGGAGAATGGAACACGAGAGCATTCAAACTGAAGTTAGAATCCTTCATTAATCAGGAAAAAGGTGGATAAAGAACATTTAGTAAAATGTTAAGATTCCATGGATGTTAAAGGTTTTTCAAAAAACCATCAATGCCTAAAAATAACATTTATGTTTGGGAGTATACTAAAGTAATGACAGCATCCAAAACAAACACTTTGTATGTGCAGTGTGTACACTGTACAGCATATGAGACTTACTATACAAATGTTTATCAATCCTTTTAGGTTCAGAATATTTAATACATTTTTCAGTTAATTAATTGATTCTCCTAATTTGGCAAAACAGTTTCATTCTGTTATTTGTGATTTCTAAAGACGCAAACTCACATTCATATCAGTAAATGAGTGAAATTATTGTTACTTTCTCAACTAAACAATGCTTGTTAAGCTTTAAAGGAACACTCCACTTTTTTTTTTTGGAAATAGGCTCATTCTCCAACTCCCCCCGAGTTAATAAGTTGAGTTTTACCGTTTTGAAATCCATTCAGCCGTTCTCCTGTTCTGGCGATATCACTTTTAGCATAGCTTAGCATAGATCATTGAATCCTATTAGACCAATAGCATCGTGTTCAAAAATAACCAATGAGTTTCGATATTTGTCCTATTTAAAACTTGACTCTTCTGTAGTTATATCGTGTACTAAGACCGGTGGAAATGCACAGCTGAGAGTTTCTAGGCTGATAAGATTAGGAACTACTCTTCCATTCCGGCGTAATAGTCAAGAAGGTTTGCTGCTGTAATATGGCCGAAGCAGAAGCAGTAATACCACGCAGCACATGTGCAAATGCTAAACTAGCTGGGAACTCATTTCTGATAATACTCCGCCTGCTTCGGCCATATTACGGCAGCAAACTTCCTTGACTATTACGCCGGAATGGAAGTGTAGTTCCTAATCTTATCAGCCTAGAAACTCGCAGCTTTGCATTTCCACCGGTCTTAGTACACGATATAACTACAGAAGAGTCAAGTTTTAAATACAACAAATATGGAAACTCGTTGGTCATTTTTGAAGGCGATGCTATTGGTCTAATAGGATTCAATGATCTATGCTAAGCTATGCTAAAAGTGATATCGCCAGAACAGGAGAACGGCTGAATGGATTTCAAAACGGTAAAACTCAACTTATTAACTCGGGGGGAGTTGGAGAATGAGCCTATTTCCAAAAAAAGTGGAGTGTTCCTTTAATGACAATTACATTCATTCACATAAATGTGCAACTAACAGCCGTCTGTGCCATTTTAAAAACAAAAACATTTCTTCGGAAAAAAAAAAACTCCATTTACTGGTGAATGAGAGTTTGATATGGAATTGTGTCTGAGAATTTACCTCTATAAGTTGATGTTTTTAAAAGTCTTTTCTGCTCATCAAGGCTGCATTTACTTGATCAGAAATACAGTAAAAATGGTAATATTGTGAAATATTATTACAGTTTAAAAACACAGTTTTGCATTTGAATATATTAAAAAAATGTAATTTATTCTTGTGATGCAAAGCTGAATTTTCAGCATCATTAATCCAGTCTTTAGTGTGACATGATCCTTCAGAAATCATTATAATATGCTGATTTCTTATTAGCAATATTTTTGTGGAAATCTTGATATCTTTAAAAAAAAAAGATAATTTAAATGCATTCTTTCTGAATAAAGATTTTCTTTCTTTAAAAAAAGAAAGAAAGGGCATTGGCAAGTGCAGTAAAAAGCGCAGTTTGGAACTTGTTTATTTCAGTAGAAAAAAATACCAGTAAATACCAAATAGGAACCCAAACAGCAAGACAACATCCCTTTAAAAAACTTTCTATTTTCTACCAACCACATAATTAGCAGTAAATGAGCAGTTAATGTGTATTACGAGCCGTGTGTCATGTTACAATGTTGACAGTGGAACATATGCTTAGGTTATGTTTGTTTGTTTACACTTAAACAAAACAGAATGAATGTAGCTAATCCGGCAGTGTTTATGTAGCCATCATTTTATTTGCTCTCCGGTGAATACCAAGTGATTAAAAGCCAGCACAGAGTGTCATTGAAAGCAATCCCCTCCGCTGCAATTGACAACAGTGCAGCCCAGCATCTGTTGCAAATAAGAGAGATGCCCAACAGTTCATTATCACCTGAGCCTCTAGCTTCACACTGTCCAAATGAAGCTCAAAACAACGCCCACAGCAGACAGTTTGCCAACCTGGAGAGCAAACAAGTGCCACTGGACCTGTCAAGAGCTGATATGATTGCGCTCAATCCGTTCTCTTCAGACAGAGTGAAAGAGAGATGGTTAAGGGAGGAAAATGTGGGCTCTCCATCTGCTTTCTTCAAACTAATGCTGTAGTACCAGTGCTGACCACTAGTCAGCTACTAATGCAGTGACACATTGACCAATGTTTTGGCAGTTTTAGCTATAGTTATACCTATTCCTTCACAATATTTCAAGCAAGTTGTTTGACAAGGAACCTTTTCACTTTTCTGTGTTTCTCAAAATGCCACTGAACTGAATGAAACTCGCATATTTTGCTGATTATTGCTGCTGAAAATGATCAAGTATTGTCATGTTTTGGGCTGTACTAATTGGTCAGACCAGGAAAAACATTTGGAGTACTATTAGACTGCCAAAAGTTATAACTAATCAAAGAGAAGAATGGAAAAAACTGTTTGAGGAACAAAAGGTGTTTGTGGTTGGCCAAACTGAACCAGGATTTCCAGGGCAAGAATCTTGGCAACACTTGAGTTTGCTTGTATCATTTCCGGACAGGTAGGTGAAATATTATGCTAATATCTTAATTAATACTGCTTGTATTACTGCTTTACCACCTATTAACTTTTGTTAAAGTTAAAGTTTGTCAAAATATTGCACCATTTCCTGGTTACTAAGGCTTTTTCTCTTTATGATTTAGTAGCTTCCACATGTTTTTTCTGTGGTTCAAAGAGCATTAATGAGCAGAACAACATATTCAGTAGTACATTAACCATGCAATCCATGCTGTTGTTTACATCCGAGTATCGCTAGTATGGCCGAGCATCCTGGTAACTGACCAAATTGTGACTTAAAGGAGTAGTTCACTTTACAGATAATGTGTTCACCCCCTTGTCATCCAAGATGTTCATGTCTTTCTTTCTTCAGTCGTAGGGAAATTATGTTTTTTGAGGAAAACATTTCTGGATTTCTCTCCATATAATGGACTTCTATGGTGCCCCTGAGTTTGAACTTCCAAAATGCAGCTTCAAATGGCTCTAAACAGTCACAGGCGAGGAAAGATGGGTCTTATCTAGCAAAAAGATTGGTTATTTTCTAAAAAATTACAATTTATATACTTTTTAACCTCAAATGCCTAGCTCTGTATAGAGATTAAAAAGTATGTTAATTGTAAATGTTTTTAAAAAAGAATCGATTGTTTCGCTAGATAAGACCCTTCTTCCTCGGCTGGGATCATTTAGAGCCCTTTGAAGCTACATTTAAACTGCATTTTGGAAGTTCAAACTTGGGGGCACCATAGAAGTCCATTATATGGAGAGAAATTCTGAAAAGTTTTCTGAAGAAAGAAAGACATGAACATCTTGGATGACAAGGGGGTGAGTACGTTATCTGTAAATTTTTGTTCTGAAAGTGAACTACTCCTTTAAGTGCACACCCTCTGTTAGAAACACCTTCACAGTAACAGCAGCATTCATTTTTTTTACAAAAAAAATAAATGGTATAAAGGTAATTTAATACAAAGTTGCCCTACAGTGATATAAATGTACGTAAATTAAACAAAAATACCTTTGAATTTTCTGCTGATAACAGAAATCCGTCATTACAGTCTGTGAAAAGGATTCTGTCGGCTGAATAAATCATTCGTTTCGAGTCGGTTCTTTTAAAATCAATATTCTGAATCATTTCGCGATTCATTCTGAATCATTCATACATCTCGAACACGAACTGAATCATTTGGAGGGAACTGAATTGTCAAAACCTGGATGTAGGACACGACGAGGGCTGGATAAAGTAGATATATTTACGACAAACGCCGAGACTAAACCCTGAAATTCATCCTATCGTTTGCCAGGAATGAAGAAGAACTTCATGAAGTGGAACACCTGCGTTTTCAGCGTTAGAACGACTCTCTACTGAAGGTAAACGCATCTGAACTACCTTGGTAACAAAGTAACAAGTACCAAAAGTACCACTGTGCTTTTGTGGACATGTACTTTAACCGTACAATGGTACTCTTTTAAGTGCCTCGAAGTACCGTGTAAATGAAGATGAAAGCATTATTTACCATGGTATTTTGATCTCACAACATCACTTCAACGCTATGTTTTTTATCTGCTAGTACAACAACAGGCACAAGTACTTCTCATGAGAGATTTTCTAATGCATTTAATGACATACTACTTATAAATAATAATATGGAAATAGCATGCAAAAATATTACTTCGTATTTAGATTTTAAGTTGATATTTCAGTAATTTACCAGTCACATGTTTACAGTTTTGTGATGAAAAAATATTGAATTTTTTTATATATATTATAAAACAATATATTTGAAATGATCTAATATTAAACATATTTATATGAATATTTATATAATATACAATATTTATTTTGTTTATTTTTTTATTAATTATTAGCTGTTCCTCAACTCATGCAACTAATGCAAGTGCAAAATACTCAAATCTGTTCCAATAAAATGTGCAACACTTTAACACTGTGCTTTCAAATTCAGATACAAAATAAAGTGGCAGCGATGTCATAGTGTCTTCTTGCATTTCTAAAACGTCTATTGTGTAAATGCACAATGTGTGCTACATCATTTGGGATAAAACTTTGCTACTTTCACTAGATGGGAGCTTTCCGCTTGGCTTAGCTTGTTTTTCTGTAGTGTAGTTGGTGTCATAGGTAGCTATATTTGTTGAATAGCTTACGCAACACTAAGCATTACAGTGATACATAGACATTTCTGAAAGGACTCGTCACATTAGTTGGATTGGAAAAAGCAGCCATACATTAATGAATCCTCTCATTTACATGCAGTGGCAGGTTTGAAGGGTCCATCGGTGCAAATTGCCTTATCTGAAGTGAACGTGACCCCGGCGGGCGGGCGGCTTTTGTAAATAAGCCATTATCCTTCCAAAAACGTAATTACATTGCTAATGCCTGGTGTGGACGAGGCCCTGACCGTGGTGAGACGCAGAGCAGTGGTTTAATTGATAAAGTTATCACGGTCCAGCATCCATGCAGAAAGGATGCGGTGGGAAAACCAGTGAGACTGAGAGTAACAACCTTGAATGCAAGGATGAGCAGGGAATCACTTTAATTAATGCTTATTGTAATGATTAAGAAGTAAAAGGTTGTTCATTTTAACCTAGGGAAGAAAGGAAGTGTCAAATATTGGCGGAGTGTGATACGTGTTTGAACTTGTTTCAACACCGGCTGAATTTAATTGGCTTGTAGTTGTTGGATTGTGAATTTAATTGTACAATGTGCCTGTCAGAGTTACGCTTGTGTCAATAATAAAAATGTGGCTTTGGTGGTACAATGCCTGTCTACCTTAAGCTAGAAATAAAATGAAATAGAATGAAACTTTGTCAGAAAATTCAGAAATTTGCAAAAAAAACATTTTTAACCATGTTTATGCATTCAGTTTTTTGTTAAGAAAACTAAATATGTGACCCTGGACCACAAAACCAGTCATAAGGTTAAATTTTACAAAACTGAGATGTATACATCATATGAAAGCTAAATCAATAAGTAAGCTTTCTATTGATGTATGGTTTGTTCGGATAGGACAATATTTGCCGAGATACATCTATTTGAAAATCTGGAATCTGAGGGTGCAAAAAAATCAAAATACTGAGAAAATCACCTTTAAAGTTGTCCAAATTAATTTCTTAACAATGCATATAACTAATCAAAAATTACATTTTGATATATTTACAGTAGGTGTTTTACAAAAAATCTTCATGGAACATGATCTTTACATAATTTCCTACTGATTTTTGGCATAAAAGAAAAATCAATAATTCTGACCCATACAAAGTATTTTTGGCTATTGCTACAAATATACCCCAGCGACTTAAAGGAACACTCCACTTTTTTTGGAAATAGGCTCATTCTCCAACTCCCCCCGAGTTAATAAGTTGAGTTTTACCGTTTTGAAATCCATTCAGCCATTCTCCTGTTCTGGCGATATCACTTTTAGCATAGCTTA
>NC_133382.1:33157313-33198402 GCF_049309525.1 Garra rufa | reverse complement strand
AGCACTGTAGCTGTGCAGATAGGTCTCTTGATGCATCTTGCAGATGTTGCCACAGTTCTTCTGGATTTAGTCTGTCTCAGTTTGTTCTGTTTCTTCATGTGATTCCAGACAAACTGGGTGATGATAAGATCAGAACTCTGTGTGGAGCATTGGATGTTGTCAGACTCCTTGTGCAAACAAAAATCTCTCTGGATTTATACAATTAATGGCAAAATGAAAGTTTGGAAATGCAAACTGATATTATCTACTGACACACTACAGCAAAAGATAGAAATAACTGACTTAAAACCATTTTTTGTTAGTGAAAATTCTAGTGGCCTAAGACTTTTGCACAGTACTGTATATAGTTTATAACATCTTAATTTAACATATTTAATTTAAGGTTTTTGTTTGGTGTTTAATACCACAGTAATTTTGTGCTACATCTGATTGGACCTTTTTAAAGGAGACATATTATGCCCCTTTTTACAATATATAATATAAGTCTCAGATGCCCCCAGAATGTGTCTGTGAAGTTTCAGCTCAAAATACCCCACAGGTCATTTATTATTTCATTTTGAAAATGCCTATTATAAGTGGAAGCAGAAACATGCTGTTTTCATTCCTATACCTTTAAATGCAAATGAGCTGCTGCTTCCCGCCCCCTTTTCCAGAATAGGGCTGTGCCTTTACAGTTCCTACCTCAGATACTCTGCCAAATAACATCTATTTGGTTTTGATTATCATGTCAATCGTGTTGAACTTGTGTGTTTTAAACCATATTTGTTTAAATTTCTGATATACGCACATACGCTGTCATACGGCATGTGAGTACTAAACTAAGTTCTCGTTCATGTCTTATTGCGCTTAAACTGTCAAATACACACAAGTTTATGTTAAAAACACGCATGTGTTACAAAAACTGTCAGTTATGTCTGTGAAGGAAAATAGCTGGGAACGAATCCCATGTTTATATTAGATTTGTGTGGCAGCAGCATAATATACAGTAAACAAATCAATAAATCCACTGCTCTCTTGTCTCCTCTGAGGCTGAGACTCTAAATAGTGTTCTGTGCTCAACTGTGCAGCCAACAATAGAAAACTTAGCATGCTGTGCTCGAACTTTTGTCATGGCGTTAGAACTGGTACACTGCAGACGCTTGTGAAAACAAAATGGCAGTGCCGTGGGTGGAAATGTGCAGATTAAGAGGCTGTAATTTTATAATAAGATCCCCTTTCTACATCACAGGGGGAGAAAAATCTGAAGGCTTACCAAAAATGTACTGGGTTGTTTTTTTTTATTGGGATGGTAAATGCACCGGGGACTCGATTATAGCACTTAAACACTGAAAAAGTCAGATTTTCATGATATGTCACCTTAAGTAGTATATTTATCTCCGCAGCAAAGATATCCACGGTGATATGCGATAAGCAGGATAAAGCAGAAATACTGCTTGATAACTGTGAGAAAAACCTCACTCCTGTCCTAAAAACCATCATTCTCATGGACCCCTATGATTCCTCATTGATTGATAGAGGCTCTAAGACTGGTGTGGATGTCCTGTCCCTGAAAGATGTAGAGGTACTCTGACAGCACCATCTGATCAGTAATAAATAATAAAACAATAATACAAAATATTAAAGGCTCTGATATCTTTCAAAGTCAGAGAACAGAATATATATATATTTAAAAACATTTGTGAATTTTTCAGGCATTGGGAAAGGACAACCATCACAAGCCTATTGTGAGTAATGAGTTAATTATGAATTTCATTATATATTGATCAATATATTTGATGTACGCAAACTCAAACTAATTAGATTTTTTTCTAGCCACCAAAACCAGAAGACCTAAGTATTATTTGCTTCACCAGTGGAACCACAGGTAAGTGTGATGTAATCTATTCTATTCTGCTTCAAGACCGCAGAAACACTGCAGGCCGCATTTATATCTGTGAAGCCGATGCTGCTCCACCTCTAGTGAATATTGTGGTGTGTTCTATGTGTGTGAGCTTTCATTCTGTATTCTCTGCTTCAGGGGATCCAAAGGGAGCCATGCTGACCCATGAAAACGTGGTTTCAGATGCAGCCGGTGTGGTTAAGACCTTTGAGGTACTGTATGTCAGTATGATGGCTACATGATCTTTACAAAGTCTCTTTGGGAGTGTAGATTTTTAATGTTGAATGCCAAACTCTTGTTTCTTCAGAGCGTCTTTGTGCCTGTTCCATCCGACGTGTCCATCTCGTTTTTGCCGCTGGCGCACATGTTTGAAAGAGTTGTACAGGTAAGCCGCTTTTTTATGTCTGATGCTCACCATCATCTTTGATGAAACATTGCTGAAGGTCTTTCAAATTTTCAGTGTCATGTTGTAGAATCTTTTATAAATTACATAGACGAATTTCTTTTACAGAAGAAGAACACTGAAGTTATGTTTGCTTGTTTTTATTCATGTGTATCAGACAGTGATATACAGTGTAGGGGGAAGAGTCGGGTTTTTCCAAGGTGATATCAGACATCTACCAGACGACATGAAAGCCCTGCAGCCTACTGTATTCCCAGTGGTTCCACGTCTTCTGAATCGTGTTTATGACAAGGTATGAAACTACACACACAGTCACCGTTGGGGCTTACTTTTCATGGCCTGTTATAGGTTATATAAGACAAAATAATAACTAAATTTATAAAAAAAGACCCTGTTCAAAAGTTTACATACTTTTGAATCTTAATACTGTGTCATTTCCTGGATGATCCACGACTGTTTTCATATTTTGTGATGGTTGTTCATCTCAAAAGTCACTTGTAAGTCGCTTGTTTGTCCTGAACAGTACAACTGTCTGTTGTTCTTCAGAAAAATCTATTTCCTGCATATTCTTTGGTTTTCCAGCATCTTTTGCATATTTGAACCCTTTCCAAAAGTGACTGTATGATTTTGAGATCCATCTTTTCACACTGAGAACAACTGAGGAACTCATACATAACTATTACAAAAGGTGAAAACATTTACTGACGTTTAAGAAGGCAACACAATGCATTAAGAGCGGGGGTGTAAACTTTTGAACAGGATGATGATGTCTAAATTTTTCTTTCATTTTGTTTAAAGATCATATTTTTTCATTTAGTACTGCACTAACATGTTTCCCAGAAGACAATATAAGAATAATTTACTTTTATCATCAATTTCAAAAAGTTTACACCCCCTGGCTCTTAATGCATTGTGTTGCCTTCTTAAAGGAACACTCCACTTTTTTTGGAAATAGGCTCATTCTCCAACTCCCCCCGAGTTAATAAATTGAGTTTTACCGTTTTGAAATCCATTTAGCCGTTCTCCTGTTCTGGCGATATCACTTTTAGCATAGCTTAGCATATATCATTGAATCCTATTAGACCAATAACATCGCATTCAAAAATGACCAACGAGTTTCCATATTTGTTGTATTTAAAGCTTGACTCTTCTGTAGTTATATCGTGTACTAAGACCGGTGGAAATGCAAAGCTGCGAGTTTCTAGGCTGATAAGATTAGGAACTACACTTCCATTTCGGCATTATAGTCAAGGAAGTTTGCTGCCGTAATCGTAATATGGCCGAAGCAGGCGGAGTATTATCAGAAATGAGTTCCCAGCTAGTTTAGCATTTGCACATGTGCTGCGTGGTATTACTGCTCCTGCTTCAGCCTTATTACGGCAGCAAACTTCCTTGACTATTACGCCGGAATGGAAGTGTAGTTCCTAATCTTATCAGCCTAGAAAATTGAAGCTTTGCATTTCCACCTTAGTCTTAGTCTTAGTACACGATATAACTACAGAAGAGTCAAGTTTTAAATAGGACAAATATAGAAACTCGTTGGTCATTTTTGAATGTGATGCTATTGGTCTAATAGAATTCAATGATCTATGCTAAGCTATGCTGAAAGTGATATCGACAGAACAGGAGAACGGCTGAATGGATTTCAAAACGGTAAAACTCAACTTATTAACTCGGGGGGAGTTGGAGAATGAGCCTATTTCCAAAAAAAGTGGAGTGTTCCTTTAAGCATCAATAAATGTTTTCACCTTTTGTAATAGTTATGTATGAGTCCCTCAATTGTCCTCAGTGTGGAAAAAAATGGATCTCAAAATCATACATTCACTTTTGGAAAGGGTTCAAATATACAGAAGATGGTGGAAAACCAAAGAAAGTGCAAGATCTGGAGGAATTTTCTGAAGAACAACAGGCAGTTAAACTGCTCAGGAAAAACAAGGGACTCATGAACAATTATCACAAAAAACATAACAGTTGTGAATTATCCAGGAAAATAACACACAGCATTAAGATTCAAGGGTATGTAAACTTTTGAATGGAGCTATTTTTTGTAAATTCGGTTATTATTTTGTCTTGTGGAGTATACATCTATAGCCTTTTCAGGACAGTACTAAATAAAAACTAACATGCAATTTTCATGATCCCTCCTATTTTGTTAAAATATTAACATTTTGCATATTCTTCAAGGGGTATGTAAACTTATGAGTACAAGTGTATGTATTTATTTGTATATTTACACACAGAGCACCAGTAAAATGATTTATAAGCCTTTAATTGTTCAGTTGTCAGCACTTTCTGCTGATTTACAGGTTCAGAGTGGGGCCCAGACTCCATTTAAGAAATGGCTTCTGAACTTTGCCATTGAGAAGAAATGTGCAGAGGTCAAGCAGGGCATTATCAGGAATGACAGCATATGGGACAAACTCATCTTTCACAAAGTTCAGGTATCCCCAGCAGACCAGATGGCAAGGTTTTTGTATTTGAGTAAGGAATGTTTCTGAAAAAGTTTTAAATTTGTCTTCTGCAGGAATCTCTGGGGGGCCGCGTGAGGGTGATGGTGACGGGGGCTGCTCCCATTTCTGAAACTGTGCTCACTTTTCTCCGGGCAAGCCTCGGGTGCCAGGTATGAAAGGAAGAGTATAAGACAACAGAAATGGATAACTATATGGCTTCTGTATTGGCTTATGAAAGACAATATGATGGAGTGGTGCTTAATTGTGAGATAGTTCGCAGAAAAATGAAAAATACCCCATGATTTACTCACCCTCAAGCCATCCTAGGTGTATATGACTTTCTTCTTTCAAACGAATACAATCCCAGTTATATTAAAAAATGTGAATGGCTGTTGAGATTTTGAAGTCCAATAAAATGCATTCATCCATCATAAAAAGTGCTCCACATGGCTCCCAGGGGGTTAAAGCAATTCTTCTAAAGCAATTCAATGCATTAGTGTAAAATTTTAAATATGGATATTTTTCTTACACAAACGCATCGTTTCGCTTTAGAAGGCCTTTGTTAACCCCCTGGAGCTGTGTGGAGCACTTTTTATGATGGATGGATGCACTTTAATGGACAAAATCGCAACACCCATTCACTGCCATTATAAAGCTTGGAAGAGACAGGGCTTTTTTAAATATAACTCCGATTGTATTCATCTGAAAGAACAAAGTCATATACACCTATGGCTTGAAGGTGAGTAAATCACAGGGTAATTCTCATTTTTGGGAGAACTATCCCTTTAATAAACATGGCCACTGTCAAAGCAGGATGTGTGTGTACTGTATGTGTATTGATCTGGTGTCACATTGACCTAGTGCTAACCTCTTTATCGCTGGCCTGCTTCCAGATTTTCGAGGCATACGGCCAGACAGAGTGCACTGCGGCCTGCTCTTTCACTATACCTGGAGACTGGCATACTGGTGGGTTCCTATAACAAAAAAATCTTGTTTTTTTTACCATGTGAAAAAAACACTTAGCACTGATCTATTTTATATATGCTGTTGATTTCAGGTCATGTTGGAATTCCTATTCCATGCAATATTGTCAAACTTGTTGATGTGGAGGAAATGAACTACTTTGCCTCCAATGGTGAAGGAGAGGTACAGTAATGAAACATCATTTTATAAACCACGTACCAAATTGTCATTGAAACGTCTTATAGCGTTGGTGTTTTATTTTAGGTTTGTGTCAAAGGGAAAAATGTGTTTCGTGGATATCTCAATGACCCAGAAAAGACAGCAGAGGCTTTGGATAAAGATGGATGGCTGCACACTGGAGATATCGGCAAATGGCTGCCTGTGAGATCCCTTTGTTTAGAATGAAATATGACGATATTTTTACATTTACAGCTGAATTTAATTTTTAGCATTCTCTTTTTTTTTAATAATGCACCTTAGAAGGAAAAAATGTATAGCACTATTGTATTGTGATATCAGCAGATTAACATGGTAGTGTTTTTGTAAGAAATAGTGTAAAAGGTTTATGGATTTATGTTCAATTTACCAGAGTGGAGTGCTGAAGATCATCGACAGGAAGAAAAACATCTTCAAACTGGCTCAAGGCGAATACATTGCACCAGAAAAGATTGAAAACGTTTACATTCGGAGTGCTCCAGTCGCCCAAGTGTTTGTGCATGGTGACAGTTTACAGGTGAAATTATGAATTCCTTGCTATTGATGATAAAAAAATCTGGTTTTACATTTTTAAGTTTATTATTATGTAGCCTAATATCTTTACTTGAATGTGTCCAGTCCTCTTTGGTGGCCATAGTGGTGCCAGACCCTGAAGTACTGCCAGGTTTTGCAGAAAAACTGGGAGTGAAAGGTTCATTAGAGGAGCTTTGTAAAAATCAGGTAAGCTGTGTGTATTTACATACTTTCGTACATGCTAAACTTTTTAGTATGAAGGATTTCTGCTAGATTACTTGCTCAATACTCTTCCTTATTTTGTAGGAAATCAAGAAAGCAATCATCTCTGACCTCAACAAGCTCGGGCGTGAAGCAGGGCTGAAGTCCTTTGAACAAGTAAGCACATTCAGAGCCATTATTATATATTACTGTTAAAGAAATAGAATGAAAATTACATAATTTGCTGAAAGTAGATCCAGTGAATGGGTGCCATCAGAATGAGAGTCCAAACAGCTGATAAACACAGCACAGTAATCCATAACAACTCTATTTGGTCAATTACCATCTTGAGTTGAGGTCAAAAGTTTACACACACCTTGAAGAATCTGCTAAATGTTAATTGTTTTACCAGAATAAGAGGGATCATACTAAATGCATCTTTTTTAATTTAGTACTGACCTGAATAAGATATTTCACATAAAAGATGTTTACATATAGTCCACAAGAGAAAATAATAGTTGAATTTATAAAAATGACCCTGTTCAAAAGTTTACATACACGTTATTCTTAACACTGTGCTGTTACCTGAATGATCCACAGCTGTGTATTTTTATTTTATTTTATTTCTGTTCAGTAATAGGAGTTCATGAGTCCCTTGTTTGTCCTGAACAGTTAAGCTTCTTGCTGTTCTTCAGAAAAATCCTTCTGGTCCCACAATTTTTTTTATTTTTTCAACATTTTGGTGTATTTAAACCCTTTCCAACAACGACTGTATGATTTTGACATCCATCTTTTCACACTGAGGACAACTGAGGGACTCATATGCAACTATTACAAAAGGTTCAAATGCTTACTGATGCTTCAGACGAAAAAAATATGCATTAAGAGCAAGGGGGTGTAAACTTTTGAACAGAATTAAGATGTGTACATTTTTCTTATTTAGCCTGAATATCATATTTAGTCATTTAGTACTGCCCTTCAGAAGTTACAGAAGATACTTAACATGTTTCCCAGAAGACAAAATAAGTTAAATTTAACCTGATCTTCAAATTCAAAAAGTTTTCACCCCTCAGCTCTTAATGCATCGTGTTTCCTTCTAGAGCACGAGTGAGCTCTAAACATAAAAATGCTAAAAAAAACACAGAATTTGTAGGACCTCAAGGACTTTTTAACTGTTCAGGACAAACAAAGAAGTCACTAAACAAAACAAAACCAAAACGTATTCAGGTAACAACACAGTATTAAGAATCAAGTGTATGTAAACTTTTGAACAGGGTCATTTTTAAAAATTCAGCTATTATTTTCTAACGTGGACTATATGTAAACGTCTTTTATGTGAAATATCTTATTCAGGTCAGTACTAAATAAAAAATAACATGTATTTTGTATGATCGCTCTTATTTTGGTCAAATAATTAACATTTTGCAAATTCTGCAAGGTGTATGTAAACTTTTGACCTCAACTATATATGCACAGATCAAGTTTACAAGTGTAAAAAAGTCTAAACTAGTTTACAGTCTGTGAATTTTGATGCACTCTTCATTTAATTGAACGTCTAATATAGTTATCTTATCTCTTCAAGGTCAAAGACTTGTACCTGCATCCCGACATGTTCACAATAGAAAACGGTCTCCTCACTCCAACACTGAAAGCCAAACGGGCAGAGCTTACTAAATTCTTTAAAGTTCAGATTGAGAGGCTTTATGCTAACATGTAGTGCATCCTGTGGTGTGACCATGTATTTATGAGTGCTGTTTGTGTTGTGATGTTTTTCTATATTTGCTCAAAGATGAAACATTTTGTAAGCACTGCATCAACCTTAACTAATATGTGCCCAAGAGACAAAAAAAAAAGAGTCTGGATATACTATAAAACAAATGTACGAACAGCCTTAAAAGATTGAATGAATTCCAAAGAATGTTCATTTATTTTTTTTTCAAGGAACAAAATGTGAAAACATTAATATGTCAATGCAAGTACATCAATTAAATAAACAACTATATTTACATATAGGTGCTTTGTTGAGTAGAAACTAATTCTGTGGTTGCTTTCCATTAAAAATACGGAGAAAATAAAATTACGAAATTACTATACAGATCACGGCTGTTTATTTGTCTCTGAAAACTTCAGCGAGGTTGACATCAGTTTTACAAAAAAAGTAAGCCATCAAAAATAAAATCAAATTATTTCAATTATATAAACAATTCAGACAATTTGCATGACTTTGCATAATCAGTGTGGGCATCAACGAACGAGAGAGAGCAAGCAAGTAAGAGAAAGGCAAGAAGAAGTAATACGTTTCAAGTAGACATCCTAATAACCCCCTTTAAAGAATACACTGCCATATGCCCCAATCCCGTTTTTATAAAACCCCTATTTCTTTCTCATTTGCCAGTTTCTCTGGCAGCTGTTCTTTGGAAATGAAATGTTATTAAGTTACGCAAGTTAATAACTTTGGGGCGTCTGTCGGTATCGGTTTGCTTCAACACTTAGCGCTGGTGCCATTGAATAGCTTTACAAAAGAATCAGAAGGAAATTTGCATCTCAGCAGGGTTCAGGCCCTAATATTAGGTCCTCCGTTTAAAGCGAGCTGTGAAATATAGAATTCTGTATCATTGCTCTTTCTTTTCTTCACTTGTCGAATTATTCGCAGAGTCATAATGACACTTCTCAACACAGCGGCGTGGAAACCATCCTCTAATTCGAACTCCAGCTATAGGGAGAGATATCATTTTAATCACCAAACTTATGAAACACTTTCAATTACTGAATCTGATCATATAACATGTCGAAAACTTTACCTTTAGCGTGTTCCTCATTCAAAACTTTGTCTCCATACATCCACCACCTGTTAATTAAAAAGAACAGATTTTTTTAATTTGTTCAAATGTTTGGGGTCAGTAAGATTGTATGCTTTATGCTCACCAAGGCTGCATTTATTTGATCAGAACACTAATATTCTGAATTCTATTTTTCGATTTTGATGGCAAAGCTAAATTTTTCAGTGTCACATGATCTGATTCTTTAGAAATCATTCTAATATGCTGATTTTTTTACTTAGAAACATTTCTCATTATTAAAAAAAAAAAAAAAAGTTTTTTTGTGGAAATAGCAATACATTTTTTACGATTCATTGATATATAGGAAGTTCAAAATAACAGCATTTATTTGAAATTGATTTTTTTGTATAAATGTCTGTAACGTTACTTTCTGTAGAAGTTTCTGCCACTGAATAAAAAAAAAGTTTTTTTTACAAATCTGACTAGAATTGCGTGATACAAACTTGCAACTCTGACTTTTTTTTCTCAGAAGTATGAAATATAAACTCGCAATTCTGAGAAATGAAGTCAGAACTGCGTGATATAAACTCGCAATTGACTTTTTTTCTCAGAAATGCGAGTTCATAACTTAAAATTCTGACTGCCTAAATTTTATGCTTTATTTTCATCAAGGCTGCATTTATTTGATCAAAATAGAGTAACCACAGTAATATTTTTTTCTATTTTGATTTATAGTAGTAATTTTTTTTATTACTATGATGGCAAAGCTGAATTTTCAGCAGTCATCACTTCAGTCTTCAGTGTCACATGATCTGATTCTTTAGAAATCATTCTAATATGCTGATTTTCTGCTTTAGAAACATTTCTCATTATTATTTAAAAAAAAAGTTTTTTTTGTGGAAATAGCAATACATTTTTTAGGATTCACTGATGAATAGAAAGTTCAAAATAACAGCATTCATTTGAAATAAATTTTTTTGTAACATTATAAAACAACATGTTTTTACCGTTACTTTCTATAGAAGGTCGTGCAACTTTTCTTATTTAACAATTCTGACTTTTTTTACTCAGAATTGCATGATACAAACTCGCAACTCTGACTTTTTTTCTCAGAAGTATAAAATATATAAACTTGCAATTGCAAGTTATAAAGTCAGAATTAAAAGATATAAACTCACAATTGACTTTTGTTCTCAGAATTGTGATACAAACTTGCAACTCTGACTTTTTCCTCAGAAGTATGAAATATAAACTTACAATTGTGAGTTATAAAGTCAGAATTGTAAGATATAAACTTGCAATTCTGAGAAATTAAGTCAGAACTGCTGATATAAACTTAAAATTGCAAGTTGTAAAGTCAGAATTGCAAGATATAAACTCACAATTGACTTTTTTCTCAGAAGTATGAAACAAACTCACAATTGCGAGTTATAAAGTCAGAATTGTGAGATAGAAACTTGCAATTCTGAGAAATTAAGTCAGGACTGCTGATATAAACATGCAATTGCGAGTTATTAAGTCAGAATTGTGAGTTATAAACTCGCAATTTACTTTTTTCTCAGAATTGCAAGTTTATTTCTCGTAACAGTGACTTTTTTCTTCAGAATTGCGAGTTCATAACTTAAAATTCTGACTTTATAGCCCGCAATTGCGAGTTATTAAGTCAGAATTGTGAAGTTTTCCCCCCCTCAGAATTGGACTTTATAACTCACAATTGCAAGTTTATATCTTACAATTTTGAGGAAAAAAAGTCACAATTGCAAGATACAAACCTTTAATTGCAAGAAAAAAAGACTTGTTTTAATCGCACAATTCTGACTTTATTTCTTGCAATTGTGAGTTTATATCATGCAAGTCTGAGAACAAAAAGTCCGAATTGTGACTTTATATCTCGCAACATGCAATTATGAGTTTACAGTCAGTATAGTCAGTTTATATCTTACAATTCTGAGGAAAAAGTTGCAATTACCATTTTCAAATTTTTTATTCAGTGACAGAAACAGGCTTCCATAACTTTTGATCGATTTTAGGCATCCTTGCTGAATAAAAGTAAAAATAAGTCTTACTGACTCCAAACATTACATTATATTATATATTATACATTATACAACATGGCATTAAAACTGCCTAAAATATGTTAAAACATGCTTGGCTAATTTAATAATTAAAATTTGACATATATATTTCAACAGTCACCAGTGAAAGCTATGGACCATTAAAGTGATGATTCACCCAAAAATGAAAATTCTGTCACTAATTACTCACCCTCATGTCGTTTCAAACCCAATAAGACCTTTGTCATCTTCGGAACACAAAATCTGAAAGCTTTATGTCCATACATAGACTGCAACACAACTACCATTTTCAAGGCCCAGAAAAGTAGTAAAGATATTGTTAAAGTAGTTCATATGACGTTAGTGGTTTAACCATAATTTAATGGTGATTTTAGGGTCAGCAAGCACTCGGATTTCATTAAAAATTTCTTAATTTGTGCTTTAAGGGTAAATGAAGGTCTTACCGGTTTGGAACCACATAATGGTGAGTAATTATTGGGTCATTAAGAAAAAAAAAAAAAACAGCAAATAAAGATGGCTCACTTTGTTCCTCTTGTAGCAAAGATGGTCTCTCCCTTTGTGAGTTGAATCCTTGGTTCCTCTGTACAAGGTGTTCTAAAAAAAGTATTTAGACCCTTTCCCAATGGGCAGCAAGCACCATTGTAGTCCTCCACCACTCTGTATTCCACCTGTGAAGCAGATGGTCACCATTGTGTCAGTCCTTTAGTAAATGCTGCCCTCTAGTGTTTAAAATTGATTGTGGCTATACTCACACTCCTCTGGCGTTTATCATGTTTTTGTTTAAGCTGCTCAATCTAAAAAAAAAAAAAAAAGAGGAGACAAGAATATCATTACAAACTGAGCTATAGAGCTGTATAAGCCAGTAATGTAATATCTATTGAATGATTAGTTATATGTATTATGTTGAGTACATACGGTTAGAGTGTACTGGTTACACTTCTCATGCACAGGCCATTCCATTCCATCGCCCATGGGGGAGCCGGACCAGGTGAACACCTGCTTGAAGTTTTCCCATCGACTGCCTAGGTCATAGGGGAAGATGAATTCTTCACCTGTTTGGTAGTACTGGATTCTGTCTTTGGCCTGGGAACACAGAGATTCTGGCTTTAATGTAATAAAACACAAATGACTTACTGAATTTATAGTCCTATACCCACATAATGTCTCATCTAGCCACAAAGATCAAATAAACATGACTTGAATGTTTATACTGTTTTTGCACTTGGAAAGTCAACATGCAATTTTTTGTGCTATATCCTGAGCTCTATTTGAAACTATTTTAAACTGCATTTTGCTATTATTACCTTATAAATTTTAATATCTCAGAATTGAAAGATAATTTAAGGACAAAATATTTCAGTTACATTCAATTTCAGTTACAAATGAAATGGAAGCTCATTTCCGACACTAAATAATAATTACCGAAAGCAAACAAAAATTGCAATTTTTCCTGCTATTCCGAGTTTATATCTCGCAGTTCACTTTTTTTTGCAAAGGCAAGTTTGTATCGCATGATTTTTTTTCTCACAAGTGCAAGTTCATATCTTGCAATTCTGAATTTTTTCTGGCAAATTCAAGTTTCTGTCTTGCAAATCTGACTTTTATATCTTGTTTATATCTTGTAATTCTGACCTTTTTCTCACAAATGCAAGTTTATATCTCACAATTCCAAGTTTATATCTCACAATTATGATTTTTTCTTGCCATTCCGAGTTTATATTTCAGAATTCTGACTTTTTTCCTCACAAACGCAAGTTTATATCTCAGAATTTTGATTTTTTTTCTCGCAAATGCAAGTTTATATCTTGCAAATCTGACTTTTTTCTTGCAATTCTGACTTTTTATTCCTCACGAATGTGAGTTTGCATCTTGCAATACTGACTTTTTCTCACAAGTGCAAGTTCATATCTTGCAATTCTGAATTTTTCTGGCAAATTCAAGTTTCTGTCTTGCAAATCTGACTTTTTTCTTGCAATTTTTCCCCTCACAAATGTGAGTTTGTACCTTGCAATACTGACTTTTTTCTCACAAATGCAAGTTTATATCTTGTAATTCTGACCTTTTTCTCACAAATGCAAGTTTATATCTTGTAATTCTGACCTTTTTCTCACAAATGCAAGTTTATATCTCACAATTCCAAGTTTATATCTCACAATTATGATTTTTTCTTGCCATTCCGAGTTTATATTTCAGAATTCTGACTTTTTTCCTCACAAATGCAAGTTTAGATCTCAGAATTTTGATTTTTTTTCTCGCAAATGCAAGTTTATATCTTGCAAATCTGACTTTTTTCTTGCAATTCTGACTTTTTATTCCTCACGAATGTGAGTTTGCATCTTGCAATACTGACTTTTTCTCACAAATGCAAGTTTATATCTTGTAATTCTGACTTTTTCTCACAAATGCAAGTCTATATCTTGTAATTCTGACTTTTCTTCTCACAAATGCAAGTTAATATCTCACAATTCTGACTTTTTCTCACAATTTTGAGTTTGCATCTCACAATTCTGACATTTTTTCTCATAAATGTGAGTTCGTATCACAGAATTCTGACTTTTTCTCACAAATGCGACTTTACATCTTGAAAATCGGACTTTCTCGCAAATGCGAGTTTATATCTCACAATTCAGATTTTTTTCTCACTAATGCAAGTTTGTATCCCGCAATTCTGACCTTTTTCTTACAATTCTGACTTTTTCCTCAGAACTGCGATTTTCTATCTCACAGTTTTGACTTCATCAGAATTGTGGGTTTACATCTTGCAATTCTCGACTGCGAGTTTATATCTCACGTCAGAATTGTATCACGCAATTCTGAGAAAAAAAGTTAGAATTAAGAGATGTAAACTCAAAATTGTGAAAAAAAAAAGTCAGAATTGTAAGACAAAAAGTCAAAATTACCTTTATTTATTTTTTAGTCAGTGGCGGAAATAGTTTCATAGTAACCCTTTAAGTACATTTCAAAATTATTTAAATATTAAATGATTACACTACTGTTCAAAAGTTTGTGGTCAATACGTTTTTTTTTTTAAAGAAATATTTTTATTTAGCAATGACGCATTAAATTGATCAGAAATGAGAATAAAGTCTTTTAAAATGTTAAAAGATTTCAAATAATTTTAAATAAATGCTGTTCTTTTGAACTTTTTAATACATCAAAGAATCGAGCATCACCATTTTCACAAACTATTTAGCAGCAAGTTTTGAAAACCAAGTAACCAAAATAAATACTAAAATAATAAAACAAAATTAATTAAATATAAAAATAGAATCTTTTTCATTTTTGTTTTAAATAAATACATAATAAATAAATAAATTTGTAATAATATTTCACAATATTACTGTTTACTGCAGTTTTGATCAAATAAACGCAGTCTTGGTGAGAATAAGAGACTGATTCCAAACTTTTGAACAGTTGTGTATATTGATTTCTGTCTGGATTCTTGAACTTGAGGAACCGGTCAAAAGACTTTCTGCACCTCTGTGCGTGTAAATTTCGATGACACTAAGTGCTTACAGCTCAGGGAAGACTTTAAAAGTCTACTCCTGAAAGAGTGTTGCTGTGTATTGGATTATAAGCATATTGGATTATGTCACCTCCTTTAGCAGATAAGCACACTGTAAACAAGCTTACTTTCTCCTCAATCCATGCTTCTATTGAGGTTTTGTTTCGAAGAATCACCTTCATCTAAAAGAAAAAAGAAAACATTTCTGATCAAAATTCACTTATATGGGAAAAATCCTCACAAGCAAGCTATGAATTCTGAATTTTTGTGAAAAAAAAAGCAAAGGAAGGAATGAGTTCAAAATGACACATCATATCCTACCTGAATAAAAAACAACATCCCAACAGCAATAGTAGTACCCAGTGCCAGTCCCAGTGCAAAGAGAGTGGCTGCAAATGCTGCAATGCTGAAAGGCATGATGGGATGGTGGATGTGCCGAGCAGCGCTCATGTCAATCTTCACTGAGCTCCAGCCAAATGAGATCTAAAGCCAAGAAAATGTGCAGAACATTACCACGCCAGACATGAGTAAGAAAACCAGCCTGAGCATTAGTCATTATGAAATGTATGAACATTTCAACAGAAGCTTATCTTAGCTTATTCAAGCCCTTCCTGAATTAATGTTTTTAGGTAATATTTTAAATTACATGTACATTATTTGTCCGTGCTACAGTTTTGTTTGTTTTTAGAATTGAACACATCAAAAATAAGATGAAACAACGTGAGAAAACACTTACCCGGTCATAAAGTTGAGTATACATGGTCATGATAAATATCAGAGCGGCATGTATGCAGCCCAGTGGAGCAAGCAGGAGGAAGCTGGTGAAGTATGCATGATTCAAATGACCACAACAGTTGTTAATCCAGGGACAATGATGATCCATCTTCATCACACACCTGAGAAAAGAAACCATTTTTATATTAATTATACATTTTTAAAAAGCACAATGTGGTTTAATAATAAATGAATCCTTAAAGAAACAGTTCACCCAAAAATTACATTTCATTCAAACAATTAGTCATAATTTACACACATAGTTTCAAACCTGTATGACTATTTTCGAGAATGTTGGGGTCCACAGGTTTGGAACAACATGAACAAAAAGCTGAAGCCTGTAATTTATGTGCCTCAAGTGTCATCAAAATGAAAATGCAACAATAATAATTGTTTCCAAACAGGTTTCTCAAATATGGCTCTCAAATATCTAACATTGGTCGCTTGAGCCAATGTTGCCGTATTTGGCTGGTTGAGAATGTGTTTTTCAGGAAAATGAACCTAATTATATAACCTATATAACCTAATTATAATGACTTATCTCTCAGCATATTAAAGTGGGACGGGAAAAGATATAGTTTTTTTTTTAATGACACACTTCAGCTTAAAAATGCATCCATATTATTAAAAAAACTGTTTGTTTTCTTAAACAAATCTACCTGTTACATTTGCGACAGTGATGTGACCTTGGGGCTTTATAGCCTTGGCACAATCTACAGAACTGTAAGTACATTATATCTTGTTGATTCTCCTGTTAGAAAACACAAACAACAAAACAAGTCATATTAGACATGCTGACAGACAATATCATACAACAGGCACATGCTTTAAAATCTTTGCATACAGTTCTGTTAAAAGGTTTGGGTTCAGTGAGATTTTGTTGGAAAAAATTAAGATTTTCATTCAGCACGAATGCATTAAATTAACTAAAAGTGGTAGTAAAGACTTATGTTACAAAATAGTAAAAAAATTGTTATTAATAGGACATGTTCTCACCAAATCAGCATAATAGAATTAGATATTATTTCTTAAGAATCATGTGACACTGAAGACTGGAGTAATGGCTGCTAAAAAATCATCTTAGAATAAATTAAGAATAAATTACATTTTCAAATATTAAAATTATTATAGAAAACAGTCATTTAAATTGTAATAATATTACAACATCACTAGTTTACTGTAAATACACTGCTGTTCAAAAGACTTTTAATGTTTTAAAATAATTTTCTTATGCTCATCAAGGCTGCATTTACTTGATCAAAAATACGGAAAAATTATTGTTAAATATTATTACAGTTTAAAATAATGGGTCGGTTTTAATGGATTTTAAAATATAATTTATTCCTGTGATTCAAAGATGAATTTTCATCCTTTAGAAATCATTCTAATATACTGATTTATTACTTTTATTATCAATGTTGGAAACAGCTGTGCTGCTTATTTTTTTGGAATCTGTGTTTTTTCCAGTATTCTTTGATGAATAAAAAGTAAAAAAAGAATAGCAATTATTTAAAACAGAAATATTTTCTAACAATATAAGTCTTTGCTATCACTTTATTATCAATTTAACACATCCTTGGTGAATAAAAGTGATTTTTCTTTCCAAAAAAACAAAAACAAAAATGGTGGTTTATATCGTTATAAAATATTTCTATTTTAAATACTGTAAATGGTGTTTTTTTTTTTTTACTTTTTATTTATTAAAAAAATCCTGAAAAAAGTATCAAAGGTTCAAACTAAATATTAAGCAGCACAACTGTTTTCATTTCAACGTTGATAATAATTCAGCATATTGGAATGATTTCTGAAGGATCTTGTGACACTAAAGACTGGAGTACTGATGCTGAAAATTCAGCTTTGCTTCACAGGAATAAATTACATTTTAAAAAATAACAGTTATTTTACATTAAAATAATATTTCACAATATTACTGTTTTTTTTTTTTTTTGGATTTTTGATCAAATAAATTCAGCCTTGATGAGTATAAGACACATTTTTAAAAATTCATTACAAATCTTACTGTTCCTTAACTTTCAAATGGCAGTGTAAATGCATCTGTGATGAGCTTTTTTCAAAAACTGTTACCTTCTGAGAACATCCCAAAAGACTTACCGGTTTCCACTCCAGAGGAATGTAACCAGGACCTACAAACATGGCATTAAAGTAATTGTAAAGAATGAGGACAGTCCAGTTAATGAGCATGATGAAGTTGATGCTGCCTCCAGTGGTGTCTAGCGGCCAATACCAGATTATGGAGTCCAGCATGGCCATGGAGGAGCAAACGCCGATGACCGTCAGAGCAATGATCGGACCCCAGTGGAACAGCCTCTTGACCTCATGGAGGTTCTCAAACACGATTATAGCAGACAGAATATTCATTATTTCGGTGTATTTTTAGCGTCTTTAAGGTCCTCAATGTAACAGATGAAGTACAGTAGTCAGGCAAGTTGTCTGTGTTTACTGCAGTGACTTAAAGAGGTCAAAGGGCATCTTTTCTGTCTTCTTCGAAACAACCAGCGATCAGCTACGTCACCAGTCACAGGGGCCAGCCATATCCTAGAGTTCCAGACTCTGTCAGCGTGTGGCATCCTTCCGTACTAATCCTCTGATCGCCCTATCCTCGAGCTAAAGCCAGCCATCCATCTGAAGAGAAAACAGGTGGAGAAATGAGGAACATGGAAGAGGAAGACAGAATCCAAATGACTCACCACATACAAAATGTGAACATGATAACCATTGTTTATGCCAAAATACCACAGTTAACTTTTGTTCCACAGTTTATTTCAGTATAAGATAATAAATAAATACAGGATCAGTATAAACACACTACCATTCAAAAGTTTTTGAACTGTAAGATTTTGAATGTTTTTAAAGAAGTCACCAAGCCTGCATTTATTTGATCCAAAGTACAGCAAAAACAGTATTCTGTAATAACAAAAACAATTCTGAAATATATTTACTAACTAAAATAACTGTTTTCTATTTGAATATATTTAAAAATGTAATTAATTTCTTTAATTTGAAAGCTTTAATTTCAAAGCTGAAGCGTTCCTTCAAATATCATTCTAATATTCTGATTTGCTGCTCAAAAAACATTATTATTATTATTATTATTATTATGTTTAAAACAGCTGAGTAGATCTACCTAAATCTTACACTGCAAAAAATGCATTACTTATTTAGATTTTTTATCTTGTTTCCAGCCAAAATATCAAAAAATTCTTAAATCAAGAAGGATTCTCTAGACGAGGGAAAATTGTTGTCTTGTTTTCAGAGAAAACAAGTCAAAATTAAGTGTGATTTTGCTTGACACAAGCAAAATAATCTACCACTGGAGTAAGAAAAATAATCTTGTTTTCTGTTTACCCCAATGGCAGATTACTTTTCTTGTTCTAAGCAAAAATCCATTTAATTTTGACTTTGACTGAAAACAAGAAAATTCTTCTTACTCGTCTAGAAAATCCTTCTTGAATTTTTAGATATTTAGGCTGAAAATAAGACAAAAAATCTAAGTAAGTAAAGCATTTTTACAGTGTATTTACCTATTCATATCTATCTATCTATCTATCTATCTATCTATCTATCTATCTATCTATCTGTTTTATTTTATGTGACCTACTTTGGTATTTCTCGTAATTGAATATTCATTATTTTCTCACTTCCCTACTTGTCACTGTCACTCCGCTGTTTTTATATGGAATGTGAATAAATTCAAATGTGACATTTTCTATTTTTAAAAATACATTTTTGCTAAGGGCTAGGTCAATTGTCTTCACGGCACAAAAATGCAATAATACTTATCCATTTGTCTTCTACACTGGTATTTCTACCTCTTAATACTAATTACAATTGATTTAATAATGTCATTATAACATAAAGCAGGATTATAAACAAATCAGGACTTTGAAGAGAATGCTGTGGTTAATGTTACATGTCAATTATTGTGCTTCAATGGTCGCACTCCTTGTGTTCTTGAGGCACACCCAAAGCTTAGTTTCTTTGCTTCTGTATGACATAATTTAGGTTAAACGTACTTAGTCTGATTCTTATTAGCTTTGGGTTGTGGTTATACAAGCAAGCATAAAAGAACAAGATGTCCAGTACCAGAAGAAACTCAGAAACTCTATCAAGTTGTTGTCAGCCTGCATGAACTGACTGGTTCTCCATATTTCAACAGCTCTTTTGAATGCAATCTAATTTCAGAGTCCATTCAATGTAATTCTAAGTATATCACATTTAAATACAAGGAAATATAGTCTAATTGTAGAAATTAGCTCTTTTTTCTTTATAAATACCAATCCATATGATAATAACGCTATACCTTATCAATGACATATGTTTCGAAAAAGGTCAAGGTTGCTAATAAAGACATATATGGAGTTGTACATCTCTAATTATAATGGCAGCAACATTTAAAGCTTTGTATACTGATTAAATTGTTTTAAAAACGAAGAAAATCATCGTTAACATACCTCGACATTTCTTTGTGCGATCAGAGTCCAGGAAAAACGTACAGCCACGTTTAATATGAATTAATTAACTTGCTATTAAACGTCGGTGATATTGTCAAAAGCGAAATCTTTTTTTAAAACAACAAAAGCATAATTCAACAAGAAAGACGATACAAATACACGCGCGAATCACACTTCAGCGGAACCACTGACAGGAAGAGATCGTGAACAAATTCCCGTGACACCAGCCGGAAGTGACGCGGACGTCAATAAGAAGCAGACACAAGCAACAGTGTGTAACGCAGCACAGTTCATCCCTCTTTTAATCTTTTAAAAACAAAAATACAAAATGTCTTCGGATTTTGAAGCATACGAGCAGGACTTTGGCACCCTCACTGCGGAAATAACCAACAAAATTGGAAGAATACCCAAACTAGCCGGTGGTAAGTGGCTTGTAAATGAGCTACTAGCAAAACATTGATGTCAGGAAGACATAAACAACGCATTTAATGATTCATTCCCGCTGTTGGTGTGTCTAGTTGGTATATTATTTAGAAACGTCCCATATCATTTGTCAAAAGAGCTATGGTTTCGTGAGGGTCATGGTGTCAGATATCCAGTGTGTCAGATGAGTCTCCAGTGATGTCTGAGGATACAGGATTTGGGTGACCTGGATCTTGGATGTCATGTTGTGTTTGTTGGAGTTAAAGGGTTGGCGGAAGTAGGGAAGGATGTAAGCATGGAGCTCCCAATATTAAACAGTAGACGGTATTCAGTGACATCTGCCTCTTTTGTTGACATCATTTTGGGGTTAATTGTCTTTATTATTTTGTATTGTGAAATAGACTAAACATAAAATGACACTCCCAACCTGCTGTTATGAACATAAACATACAAAAAACAACAAAAAATGTTGTCAGATCTAAAGACTTGGATACAATATATCAGAAATCTTTTACATATTTCAGGCCAAAGATTGAGAGATGGGAAAGGGACCCTCAGTGACAAAAATTAGTGTTGCATTTCAAGTCTGGCTGTTTAACATTTCTATAGCATTTCATTGTATGGGTCAAAATTCTTGATTTTTCTTTTATGCCAAAAATCATTAGGTTATTAAGTAAAGATCATGTTCCATGAAGATATTTTGTAAATTTCCTACCGTAAATATATCGAAACTTAATTTTCGGTTAGTAATATGCATTGCTACAAACCTCGTTTGGACAAAAAATTTTTTCTCAATATTTGTATTTTTTTGCACTCTCAGATTCTAGATTTTCAAATAGTTGTTTCCTTGCAATCGCAAATTTTTATCTCACAATTCTGACTTTTTGTCCTTAAAATTTTAAATGTATATTTAGCGATTCAGATTCTTTTTATTTTTAATTGCGAATTTACATTACGCTATTCTGACTTCTTTTCTCGCAACTGTGAGTTATAAAGTCAGAAATGCAAAATATAAACTTGGAATCGTGAGGAAAAAAAAGTCACAATTCTCAGAATTGCGAGATATAAACTTGCCGTTGTGAGTAATAAAGTCAGAATTGCAAGATATAAACTTTTTTTTTTTTTTTACTTTTTCCTACAACTGCGAATTTATATCCATCTAGACATTGACTTTTTCACGCAATTGCGAGTTTACATCATGCTACTCTGACTTCTTTGATAAAAACTCACAATTTTAAGAAATAAACTCAAAAATTAAAACTGAAAAACATTCGCAATTGCGAGGGAAAAAAAAGTTAAAATAAAAAAAGTTTTTTTCTTTCAATCGAGAACTTATATCTCACAATTCTGACTTTTCTTACAATTGTGAGTTTGGAATTGAAAGATTATCAACTGGAAATTGTAAGAAAAAAATTGTAATTGAAATCATTCTGATATGCTGATTTAGTGCTCAAGAAATATTTCTTACTAATGTCAATGTTTTAAACAGTTTTTTTTTTTACCTAATATTTGTTTTGAAAACAGAGACACATAGCTATTAAAAATACGTTTATTCACCAAGTGCACATTAAAATGATCAAAAATGACAGTGAAGACATTTGTAATGTTCGAAAGGAAAAGGAAAACTATTTTCAAATGCTGAAAAAAGTATCACAGTTTATACAAAAATATTAAGTAACAAAAGCTGTTACACATTTATAATAATAACCATTATCATTAATTGAACACCGGTAAAAACTTATAATAATTGAGCATAAAAAAAATCAGCGTATTGGAATTATTACTGAAGGATCATGCGACACTTAAGACTGGAGACTGACGCCAGTGAAAACTGATAATAATTGAGGAAAAATCAGCACATTAGAATGATTTCTGAAGGATCATGTGACACTGAAGATTGGAGACTGACGTTTAGAAAAACGTATAATAATTAAGTAAAAATCAGCATATTAGAATGATTTCTGAAGAGTCATTTAACAGTGAAGATTGGAGAATGACGTTATTAAAAACTGATTATAACTGAGCAAAAATAATTTCTAATGGATCATGTGACACTGAAGTTTGAAGACTAACGTTAATTAAAACTGATAATAATTGAGCAAATATTAGCACATTAGATCATGTGATATTGAATGCTGGAGTAATGGCTGCTGAAAATTTAGTTGGTCCCTCTGCAGTACCACCATGGAGCCCCTAGAGGTCGTGGACCCCTGTTGTATCCCTTTTTACTAGGTCAGCATAGATGCTGTATACTGTATCAGATAGATGTACACAGACAGAGGCAGTTTATGTCAAAATATCTATACTAAACACAGGCTGTGTATGGTCACATGATGGTCAAATGATCTCTAGATGTGTGTGCGTGTGTGTGTGTATATATATATATATATATATATATATATATATATATATATATATATATACACACAGAAATAAATTCATATTGTAAAATGTTATTATGATGTAATGTTTTTCTATTTTACTATACATTAAAATAGAATTTATTCCTGTAATCAAAGCTGAATTTTCTGCATCATTACTCCACTCCTCAGTGTCAAATGATCCTTTAGAAATCATTGTCATATGCTGATTTATTATCAATGTTGGAAACAGTTGTGTTGCTTAAGATTTTTTGGAACCTGTGATACTTTCTTTTTTAACAATGCACACTATACTGTTTAAAAGTTTGGGGTCAGTTAATTTTTCTTCTTTCTTTTTTTAAAAAAAGTATTACTTTTATTCAGCAAAGACTTAAATCAGCATATTAGAATGATTTCTGAAGGATCATGTGACACTAAAGACTGGAGTAATGGCTGATGAAAATTCTTTGCATCACAGGAATAAATTATATTTTAACGTATATTGCAATAGAAACCATTATTTTATATTGTAATAATAACATCTCTTATGCTCACCAAGGCTGGATGTATTTGATCAAAATACAAATAAATAGTAATATTGTGAAATATTATTTCAATTGAAAATAACTGCTATATTAATATATATTTAAATGGCATTTATTCCTGTGATGGCAAAGCTAAATTTTAGTAGCCATTACTCCAGTCTTCAATGTCACATGATCCTTCAGAAATCATTCTTTTGGACCTCTGTGCCTTACTGCGCATATGCTTAAACTGTGTTGATTGTAATTGGTTTATATCTTTATATTTTGATGGTTTCTTGTAATAAGTGTAGTTATTATTTCTATAAATTAATGTGTTGATTAATTTTACAATAATTGAACGAGACTGCATTTCTGAACCCGTTGAGATGTCAGATACAAGCTTTATGGCCGAGAGAAATGTCAATGCTTGCTTGAGTTTATTGTTTTCACTGTTTCTGTATGCTTGTTTGCCCTTTTTGAACTGTTCAGGGAAGCAAAAGTGGTATTGCTAGATATGGTCTATCCTCTGGAAATTCTCCTCAGGATACTTTTGATGTTGATACAACTTTTTGTTTTGCTCACATGGCGAACTTCAGAAATGTAGTTCAGTTTCAGTTCAAAATTCAATACAAAAAAGTATTCAAGATCCTGTTCTGAAACTAAAAGTCAGTGAAAGGCAATGAAAGGTTACTTTCATTCAGTCTGCTGACTTTTAATGTAAATGATTGCTTTCAGTCGGTATTAAACCTTGTCTTATAATAACCTGATGTACTTGCTCAGTGCTTCTATTGTACGTCAACAAAAGGTGAGAAGGATTAATCACTTATTCAAAATCGTACAGCGACGTGTGCTCGGTTTGGTGAGCGCTGTCAAACAATTGCAAACCCGATTGGCTTTTCTTTGCATTATTTAAGCATATTGAAAAGAATGAGAATGTGGTGAATTGTTGAAGCTTAAATTGCTTCTTCAGAGCTTGGCAGAAACAAACAGTGTGTCATCAGACCGGCCCACCACCAGCTGCTAAATGTATTTAAATAAATCCACTGAATATGAACAAAGCCATAAGCAAAGCATGCTCATTAGTGATGGCCAAACCTTCCTCGCTGTTGCCAGAGGAGTTCTTGAATTCAAATCTCAATTATGCCCATAAAAAGCGCTCTCTCTCTTTCCTAGGTACACATATTTGTTTGCGACCAACAATGGCTTCAACAAAGGAGCTTACGCTGTTGTTCTCGTGGCATTGCACAGTGTCGCATGTGTAGAAACATTGATAAAAACCAGTGGACAGATATAATGCCCTTGGCCATTTTTTCCCGCTCAAACCGAGCGAATTGATTCACTTGAGAATCTGCAAGATGTTTTGTTTTGTTGAACAGCGCAAAACTTGTAGTTGTGAAACATGAATTTGAAAATAATGCAAGGCCTTGCTCCATTAAACATAAATGTGCATGTTTTTTGTAGGTAGATTTGCACAAAGAGAACGAGCTGTCAATCAGTCCCAATGAAAAATTGAGCAGAGATGCAAAGATGCGTCTGCGAGTCGAACTTTTCTCAGTGCAACGCTTTGCCCAAAGAGCAGCTGACCTTGTGGTACTGCCCCATGCACCTGCAATAGTGAGATATATATTTCAACCTGCCCTATGCTAGGGGTGAATAGAGAGGCCCCAGTGTTTGCTCACCTTGTAGAGAATCGCCCCTGGCTGTTTACACTGTGTGGGCTGTGAGGTTGCACACGGATTTTAAAAATGGATTGATGACCACCAAAAGACATTGGAAAGCCAAAGGGCAAAACAGAAGTTCACTTTAGTTTCCAGCTTATTGACAGCTTCCCATTTGATATCGTTTGATGTTTTTTTTCTTTCTTCGTGATTAGTGCTATCGCTTGACATGGTTTGATGTTCTTCGCTGGTCTTGTTTGATCAGTAGATGTACTGATGTTCTTTCGCAAGGTTATTTATTTATAGCGGGCCTCTATCATTACAAAATTCATATTATAAATGAATGGTTCTGGTTTGGGGTGCTAACTGTTCAAGACAGCATTTCAGCTGTGCTAACATACATGATGATGTAACTGCTGTCAAAACTGTAGTTTTATGTAAAGACAAATATAATTGTATTAAAAATTCTTCTAGTGCAGTTAAATTTGAAGTAACTGAAATATGATGTAAAATAATTTGGTTTCTTAAGAAACATTCCATATTATCAGTGTTGAAAACAATTGTGCTGTTTAATTTTTTTTCTTTCTATGATGAATAGAAAGTTCAAAAGATCATCATTTACTTGAATTTATTTGAACATTTGTAGTATTTTTGTAATATTACAAATTTCTTTACTGTCACTTTTGATCAATTCATCCTTGTTGAATAAATGTATTAATTTCTTTCTAAATAACTTACCTAACCAAAACTATTTTAAATTTTTTTTTTTTTATTCTATCATTATTTTCAGTCAAATACTAGACATTATAATGCACTGATGCATAAAAATGGCTTGTAGCATTAAGGTGTTTCATATTAATGTGTTTTATTTATTATTTATTTTACTTAACCAAAACAAAGTTTGTTTTATTTTTTATATATTTTTTTATTTTTATAATTGTACTATTCTATCATTATTTTAAGTCAAATACTAGACATTATAATGCACTGATGCCTAAGAATTGCTTGTAGCATAAAAGTGGTTTATTATAATGTGTTTTATTTATTATTTGTCTTTCTTAACCAAAGCTAATTTTGTTTTTGATAATTTTTTTTTAATTTTTTATTATTTTAATATTCTGTCATTATTTTCAGTCAAATACTAGACACTAAAATTCACTGATGCCTAAAAATTGCTTATAGCATCAAAGTGCTTTATATTAATGTTTTATTTTTTTTGTTTACTGTACCTTACTTAACCAAAGGTAAGTTTTTTATTTTTGATCATTTATTTTTGTTATTTTTTTATAATTTGGTCATTATTTTCAAGTCAAATGTTAGACATTATAATGCACTGATGCCTAAAAATTGCTTGTAGCATAAAAGTTGTTTATATTAATGTGTTTTATTTATTATTTATCTTTCTTAGCATAACACATTTTATTTTTGATATTTTTTATTATTATTATTTTATTATTCTAGTATTATTTTCAGTCAAATACTAGACACTAAAATGCACTGATGCCTAAAAATAGCTTGTAACATAAAAAATGGTTTATAAGAATGTTTTATTTATTATTTATCTTTCTTAACCAAAACAAGTTGTATTTTTGATATATTTTTATTTTATTATTCTAGCATTATTTTTAGTCAAATACTAGACCTAAATGCACTGATACCTAAAAAAATAACTTGTAGTATAAAAATGGTTTACATTAATGTTTTATTTATTATTTATCTTTCTTAGCCAAAATACATTTTATTTAAAAAAATTTTTTATTTTTACATTTTTATTATTATATTATTCAGTTATTATTTTCCATCAAATACTAGACAGTATTTGAATGTTTTATTTATTATTTATCTTTCTTAGCCAAAACATATTTTATTTTTGATCATTTTTTGTTTTGTTTTTATTGTTTTATTATTCTAGCATTATTTTCAGTCAAATACTAGAGATCTTAATGCACTGATGCCTAAAAATTACTTGTAGCATAAAAATGGTTCATATTAATGTTATTTATCATTTTCTTTTACTTAACCAAAACTTTTTTTTTTTTACATTTTTATTGTCATATTATTCAGCCATTATTTCTGTCAAATACTAGACATTATAGTGCACTGATGCCTAAAAATTTTATTTTATTTTTGATAATTAAAAAATATATATTTTATTATTCTATCGTTATTTTCAGTCAAATACTAAACACTATAATGCACTTGTGCATAAAAATTGCTTGTAGCATGAAAATGGTTTATATGAATGTTTTATTTATTATTTATATTTCTTAAATCAAATAGTAGTTTTTTTTTTATTGTTTTATTATTCTAGCATTATTTTCAGTCAAATACTAGACATTATAATGCACTGATGCCTAAAAATTGCTTGTAGCCTAAAAATGGTTTATATTAATGTGTTTTATATATTATTTATTTTATTTAAATTGTTAAATTAACCAATTATTCAGTCATTGTTTTCAGGCAAATACTAGGTATTGTAATGCACTAAAGCATAAAAGTGGTTTATAATAATGTTTTTTTATTTATTATTTATCTTTCTTGACTAAAACTAATTTTATTTTTGCAAATTTTTTTTTACATTTTTTGTTATCTATCATTAATGCACTGGTGCCTAAAAAAATTTATTTTATTTTTTGATAATTTTTTTTTAAATATATATATATTTATTTTTCTGTCAATATTTTCAGTCAAATACTAGACACTAATTGCTTGTAGCATGAAAGTGGTTTATATTAATGTATTTTATTTATGCATTTATTTTTAGTACAAAGTGCAAAGTAAAACACCTCTAAGATTACAGCCTTATTTTTAGAAAAACCTTTATGAACATGCTTGGAGAGTTACAGTGATACAATGTACAGTATGTATTTCATCTTTCAAAAAAACATTAGTGAGGTGAAGTAGACGCAGATTAGGAGAGGGAAACTCGGTCATGCTCTGCACTTTGGCCTGGCTCGTACCAGTGGATAAAAACCAGTACAACCTCATTGTAGTCGCTCCGAGTGGGTGGCAGAACGGCAGAGTTTGGCGGAGCTGACATCTCTCTCCTCTTTTGAGTTGCCAAGAGGCGTCTCGGCGCTCCTTCACGAACTAACAAAGGCATTTACACGTGGAAAAATAAGACACATCAAATATGGATCTTTGTGCGTTGAGAATGTGTAAATATATCTTCAAATGCAGGCGTGTTTTTATTTGCTCCCTTGTTGTTGCGGGGGAGTCGGGCTGTTGTCATGAAGCACAGCTCCTCCATCCACTGATCAATATGTTTTCCTCTTTTTCTCTTTCAGAGGAGAAGACACAGCTGGTTCTAAATGTCGACAAACAGCTTGAAGAAGTCAGAGAGTTGGTGGGTCTTTGATCAGTAATTTCCACTCACTCGTTTTCTAAATAATGAATTTGGAAAAATTTCCCCCCTGCATAAACAACACCTGCAATGTCGCCAGTGACATGAGACACTCTTCATCTGGCTGAAGGCTGCTCGGTGCTAACGGTGTGATCACATCCACATAATGCGCTTTTAAGTGACACCGCGCGACACATTTCACGCCATTATTGGGGGAAGGCGCCGTGGCAGGTGCCGAAAGGAGGGATGTGTGTCGCATGTAAATTGTCCCATCATGTCATGTTGATTGGACAGTGTAAATCAGCGGGGCCCTTTTGTGCACGCCGGTTTGCTCACATGTGACACGGACACATGTCGTAGTTGTCAGAGCTCAACCGCGCCAGAGGTTTTAATGAAGCGGCACCTCCTAACATGACTTGATTTGCCGGCTGCCTGAATCGATGCCTCCAGTTGACAATAAACAAGTTAGACAGTTTAATTGTTTTTCTATCAAAATTTGAGTGTTTACACTGAATTTAATTGATGTTTCCAGCTCGAGCAGATGGACCTGGAGGTCCGAGAGATCCCTATTCAGAGTCGAGCCATGTACAACAGCCGTCTGAAGAGCTACAAGCAAGAGATTGAGAAACTTGAGAAAGATTTTGTGAGTATTAAAAAGGTCCTTACACCAAACAAAGCACACTTGCATTGCTTGAACTCTTTCAACCAGCCGCTTTCTTCTTCTTCACATAAACACGCACACATACACACATGGTCTGAAGCTTGCTTCTTCAACTCCAAAACCACCGAAGGTCATTGACATTTCCACTGTGGTTAATTCAGAGTGTATTTTTTGCAAATACCACTTGGGCCAAGGAGAGCAGGCCTGTATTTTTTTTTTTTTTTTTGCCAGATGTCCTTGTTTAGTTATTCATAACTCTACCTGCCCATGAAGAATCTACCCCACACACATCAAACCTTAATGAGGTGCTTTTCCTCTGAAGCCAAATTTTTCCTTTACTTGTTTTACATCACCATGTTTGTCTTTCTTACTCCCATAGTGTAATAGTCCTGTTCAAATACACGGCTTTTTGTTTTCTCTGAGGAGAGGTCACAATTACGTTATACTGGATAAGGAGAGGGTAAACTGAGCACAATAAACAAACTTTGATTCATTAATATTTGGAATTTGAGGTGTTGGCCTTGGCAGAGTTTCTGAGACCAGGTTAATATACTGCATTCCCTATTTCTAATAAAACCTCTGCGTTTTAGTAATAAAAAAAAAATTATATACAGTTGTGAAAAGTAAAAAGTTTACATACACCTTGCAGAATCTGCAAAATTATTTTACCAAAATAAGAGAGATCATACAAAATCCGTATTTTGTTTTTTTTTTATTTAGTACTGACCTCAATAAGATATGTCACATTAAAGACGTTTACATATAGTCCACAAGAGAAAATAATAGTTGAATTTATAAAAATTACCCCATTCAAAATTTTACATACACTTGATTCTTAATACTGTGTTGTTACCTGCTGTTTATGAGTTCATTGTTTGTCTTTATTAGAATGCAAAATGTTAATTATTTTACCAAAATAAGAGCGATCGTACAAAATGCATGTTATTTTTTATTTATTACTGACCTCAATAAGATATTTCACATAAAAGATTTTTACATATAGTCCACAAGAGAAAATAATAGTTGAATTTATAAATATGACCCTGTTCAAAAGTTTACATACACTTGATTCTGTGTATAATACTGTGTTGTAATACATCATGTTTCCTTCTGAAGCATCATTGAGTGTTTGAAAGTTCTGTAATAGTTACATATGAGTCCCTCAGTTGTCCTCAGTGTGAAAAAATGGATCTCAAAATCATACAGTCATTGTTGGAAAATGCTGAAAACCAAAGAATTTGTGGGACCTGAAGGATTTTTCTGAAGAACAGCAGTCAATTTAACCATTCAGGACCAAAATAAGAGGAATCATACAAAATACATGTTATTTTTATTTAGTACTGACCTCAATAAGATATTTTGCATAAAAGACGTTTCTATATAGAAAATATAGAAAATAGAAAATAATAGTTTTATAAAAATCACCCCGTTCAAAAGTTTTTAATGCTGTGCTGTTACCCGAATGATCCACAGCTGTGTTTTGTTTTTGTTTAGTGATAGTTGTTCATGAGTCCCTTGTTTGTCCTGAACAGTTAAACTGGCTGCTGTTCTTGAGAAAAATCCTTCAGGTCCCACATATTCTTTGGTTTTTCAGCATTTTTGTGAATTTGAACCCTTTCCAACAATGACTGATTTTGAGATCCATTTGATCCAACTGATGCTCCAGAAGGAAACATTACATTACATTACAGTATTTTACACCGAATCAAGTGTATGTAAACTTTTGAACAGGGTCATATTTTTAAATTCAACTATTATTTTCTCTTGTGGACTATACATAAACTTCTTGTATGTGAAATGTCTTATTCAGGTCAGTACTAAAAAAACAAAACAAAACATGCATTTTGTATGATCCCTCTTATCTTGGTAAAATAATTCACATTTTGCAGATTCTAATAAAGATATACTATATATGACACACTCAAATATATGTATAAAATTAAGGATAACATGTATATATGTGTCCTTTTGAAAAGGATATAATATATTTCACATATAGTGTTTATCACATTGGTATTAAACTGTTCCAAGGCATTTCAGTCCCTCTGCCGCCTTGTTCTCTTTGCAATCCACTCCTTTCGCTGATGCCACCATATGAAGTCCCAGCACGCAGCAAATTCTCTTCATCTGAAGTCACTGCTTTCAAACCCAGCACCTGCACCTAACTCAAGGTGCTCTTGATATCAATTACCAGATGGCTATGGCATCCACGACGATTCCAAAAAGCCTGACATAAATGAGGAGATTTTTTGAAAAGGATCTTTTGCCAGTGATCTGATGTTGTGCCGCTGTGCTGATAGCTCAGATCACAGTGGAGATCTCTCGTCTCCGATGGGCCTCACGTTCCTCACCGTGGGCATTTAATTGGCCGATGATTAATCTTTAGCTTCTCCTGCTTGACTGTTGCCGTGCTTAATTATCATGCAATTAACACCCGCTGTGAAAGGGTTTAGTGCACCGTGCATGGTTGCATTCCTTTGCCTTTCACCTCGTTTTTTTTTTTTTTTGGGATAGATTTCCATGCAAACTAATCATGGATATGCAAGATGTTGGGGGCTGTTAACATTGTAAGTCGTCTACTGTTTTGTGCTTTCCAAACTCTGTTTAGTAGATCAAATATTTGAACATTTTCTGGTAATTTAAGTACTTTAAATTCACTGGGATTGATAGTCATAACAATGAAATTGAGTAAATATTTACAGTAGTAAATATTTACAAAATATATAGTTTTTTTTAATTATATGTTTTTGTGTTTTTAAAGTGAGATATTAATTGTTCTGATTGAACACAGGTTTTTTTCTCCTTGCTGCTTTGAGTTTATGTGCATTTGAAGAACAGATCCCCCTGAAGCCGGCGGTGATAGCAAACCCCAGAAACTTGTCCTAAAGCCGGGAGATTCAGCTGGCTCCTCAGAAGTGCCAAATGCTTTAGCGTGGATGGCTTATCCTCTCTGCCACGCAACGTGAGCACACACGCACACTTCTAAGAGGTGTCAGGGAGAGGGCCATCGCTGCTTTCTCTAAAAAAGCAGAGGCTTTGTTGTGCTTCCACGGGAAATCAAGGCCTTGTCCTGCCCTTCCCCTCCTCTGGCCTCCCTGGAGCTTCTCTCTCTTTACCCTCGCTCTCACTCACCCGTTCACCCGCGGTTTGAAGTCTTCGCTCCATCCCACTCGCCAGACTAAGCCTCCTGTTCGGCGGCAGACGGGGACCGGCCGACCTCTTAACCCTGCCATTTTTCAAGAGAAAGTAGGCAGATATCAGAAGGACATCCCGAAGGTATGCTCCCTTCATGATGGCTTCATTTTGATAATAGGGGCGCCGGGTCTTAAAGCCGAGAACCCCCGCGGAGGCCTTATATTAGCAAAAAAGCCAGAGTGCTAAAGATATAAAAACAAGCACATGCTCACAAAACAAAACAAAATGAAACCAAACGTAAAAGCATATTCGTTTTTGGCTGCAAGTCAGTCAGGGGCTGTTAAAGCCAGACATAAAAGTCAGCGTCTCTTAGCAGTGCTTTTAAGTGGTCAAAAATAGAGAAGTAATGGAGGTGTGATTTAATAAAAGCAATTAAAAAATAATATCTTTATAGCAAATGGACGTTTGTCTTCCATTCCTCATCTGTCCACTCTGTTACAGTACTTAAAATCAAACCTAAATTTATTCAGACACCTTTAACATTTCTCACATTATCAGTTTATTCGCTATAGGTTAGAAAATGGTAATAACATATGACAAGAACTCAGAGTTAAACTGTGTCAAAACAAATTTATCTTGATAATCACAAAACCAAAAATTTATTCAGACATTCAAAATTTCTCACATTATCAGTTTATTCGCTATAGGTTAGAAAATGGCAGTATGACAAGAATTCAAGAGTTAAACTGTCAGAACAAACTCCTTTTGGTAATGTCTAATAACTTTGATAGAAAGCTATGTAACAAAACATGGTGAGGTGAAAGTTTCAAATCCAATTTTTAGTCTCAAATTTTGATCAGTTTTACTGGTTGTCCACTCTATAAAGAATTTTTGGGTATAGCATGTCACAGTTTACTTTATTTTGCTTTTCTCACTTACATAAATGAATTATAGTGTCCTGCACCCACTAGTAAAAAAAATATCAAAAAGTATATCTGGTGTTTTGGTTTGACTACATACAGGATCCACTTTTTTTTTTTTGTTTTAATCAAATACTTACGTTAATAATTTAATTTCCCCTACTTTTAATCCCCACACAATTTATAGAAAATATAAAAAAAAGGATTTATGGATGATATCTTAATTAATTTAATGGAGTTACCTTGTTTATCCTGTATCCTTTTTTTCCCCCTGTAAGAGCGGGCTTTTGGTCTCATCCACATCCAGCTGTTTTTATCTGTACAAAACAGCTCGTTTTGCTGCTTGATATTGCAAATTGGTGTTTCTTAACATGTTACTTTAATGTATTATCTTAATTACGAACATACTGGTTTGTAATGCAAACAGTTTTAGTGTTTACTGCACGTTGTTATTCGTCTCGTTATTTTCCTAATGAACCGGAAGTCTCGCCCGTATGATTACTATATATGTATACTTTTATAACTATTTATATTTGCATGTCGTTTTTTCTGATTTTGTCACATCAACACAGAGATGATAAACCTAAAGCTAAACTGCATCGTCAGGCTCAATTCCACATTCTGATACATTTCCTTCTGTGAACGACAGATGGCGACATTGTTCAAGCTATCCGAAAGAAGTCCTTGCTCATCACTGCTTTTAGGCAATTGCTAATCAAAGCCGTTTTCTCAGATATAGGTAGACCATCGGTCTCTTTTTGACTTCTTTCCTTTGAGGAACTCGGAGATTAAACGCAGTGAATATTCTGGGTGATGGGGTACTTGTTTGCTCATTTGGAGGGCAAGTAGAGCTTGTGGGCAGAGCAGCTGGGGTGAATGTTTGAGTACAGGTCTCTCCCACCTTTCTACACTCAAAGACTTTTGCTCAAGTGTTCTGCTTTGCTCTCAGCACTTTAGTGTTTTAATCTTTATGAAGTTCTGAGACTAATAGTGTTTTAGCAGCTGGGATCACGTTTACATCATTTAGAGTTATTTTAGATAAAAAAACAAACAAAATGTGATTACAGAAAAAGAAATGCAAATTATAAATATTAGTTATTTTGCTAGGATTTAATATTTTGGTTATTAATGCAGAGTTTAACAGTAATAAGGTTGTGCTTATGTGGCATGGCAATGCTTTTTTTCATTATAGGATGCGGACGTATCATTCTTTTATCGTATATCATCTATATCATTTTGCTTGGTTTTTGGTAAAACTTTACAATAAGCTGTCATTTGTTAACATTTGTTAATGTATGAATGATCAATGAACAGTGCATTTATTTATTAATCTTAGCTAATGTTAGTTAATACAATTTTACTAATGTTAACAAACACAACTTGTGATTTTAATAATGCATTCATAAATGCTGAAATTAACTAAGATTAATAAATGCTGTAGAAGTATTGCTCATTCGTAGTTCATGTTAACTAATGTAATTAACTAATGTTAACTAATGAACCTTATTAAGTGTTTTTACAAAAGTATTTTCTAGATATAGAGAAAATGTGGATCTGAAAATCATGTCATTTGTGAAACGTGCTTGATTTTTTTCTATAGATTATAAATGGTATAAGTGCTTTTGATCATTTTTGTACCCTCACAAGACTATTATGAGAATTGATCTTATTTTAAATTCCACATCTCTATTCAAAAATGTGACATTTGCTTGAACAATTTCTGTGAGCAATAAGTAAATTGCAGTCTTGACTCTAGCTGTTAGTATTCAATATTCAAAAACGCGAAATAAAGCATTTATCAAGTCACTTTTGCAGTGCTGAACGTATTTTGTTGTCATTGTTTGGCACTGAATCAGTTTATTCATTGTTTATCAGAGTGGATTATGACCTTGAAATAAAATGAATGCCAAGGTTAATACGCTGTAAACATGTATTATATAGAGAGGATATTTTTACTTGATATCTATTTAGTAATTCTTGAATACATTTTTGAGTTTTCTCAGAGGTGGCTGACCTGGTTTGTTGAGACATTTTGTAAGGTCTTAGAATTGTATATTATGCTCAATAGCATACAATGAAAACGAAGGGTTCAATCAGATTAATCAAATGCATTTGTTGTAATATGTCTAATAATAAGCGTTTACACTAAAATTGACCTAGTTTTCCAATGGTAAATTGCCCTAGTTGTTAGAAATGTCAAATTGTGGGCAGCTTTGTTATTTTGTTCCAATTGTCTCGCAAGGGTAAATGGATGCCTTTGAGTGTTTTGTGACATTTATCAAAAACTCTTTTAATAATTTGTCAACTGACAGTTTTACATTATCAACCCACTGGTCAAGGTCCAGGTCACAGATTCGGCAAAACCTTGTTGGAGTTTGTTAAATCCCTTCAGGGGTTTGTCGAATAAGTGAGCTGAACACAGGTTTGTCAATCATCTTGATGAAATCCAATGACTTCAATAAAACTTTGTCGCACTTCCCCAAGTTAACTTTTAATCGCCGAGCTCTTCTCATCTGCAGACTTGTTGCAGCCTTTAGTGCGCTATATCAAGTTTTACACACACAACATACTTTCCAAATAAGCCTTTTGAATCTTTTAGAATCAAAACTTCTTTCTTAGAGTTCTTGTTATACCAACAGCAGCCAAGTCGTCTATTACAGCAGCTTCCACAAAAGAGAAGCATGACAGACATACTTGACCTGGATGTTCGACACTTTTAATCGCCTTAAATTAGAGCCGAACGCACGCTCTCGGAAAAACTCTTGATTGTTGTCTGATTGTTTCATGGCGCTAAGAAGGTAATGCAGATTAGGATAGTCGTGTCCTTTGAGTTTAGCAAGCCTCCTATGATGCCCAAGTCCAATCGCACTCCCTGATTACAAACCTTCTGTGTTTATTATGGAAATCTCACGGATTGATGGGATTCTTTTTCTGAGATGGTACCGATTTAAGAAGGGACTAAATTGATCTTTTGAACTTGTCTTTTATTATGGAGTTGTCTTACGCGGGGCGTCTCGCAGATAGGTTGCTACTCTGAGATGGGATTGTGGGGCTTTTCAGAGATCAACGCCGTGGCGCGTGCTCTAATCGCAGTGATAGGACGATGATGAGGTGAAGGACTGTGTCACTCGAAGGAGAAAATCAAGCCTCCATGGCTGGGAATGAACACCCCGTGTACTTAATAAGAAGTGGAGTTCCCCCCCCCCCCCCTCAAACTAAAAAACTAGTCTGAGTGTATTTGAAATCTTAATTTTATAGCATAGTATTTGGATGTATTATATTGTTTATTAAATAAATAATAAATTGTAATGAAAAAACAATAATGAAAACAATTTGTATAGTATATTTAAAATGACATTCAAATTAAATCAGAATTATATTAATTAGAAAACACTGGAAATATAAAAGGAATATTTATTTGTAAATAATTTTAGATTTTTGATATGCATTTTAAATTAATTTCTTTCTTCGCAATGCAGGAAATTTTGTTTTGTTGTTAGATTTATTTTTATTCCTATTAATGTTATTTGTAGAAGTACATTTTTTATATGATTGTATTTTTATTTATCTTTTATTTTAAATATGCTTTTTTTCAGTGTGATTTAGTTTCAGCTCACTATATTTTTTTATTTATTTAATGAATTGATTATATTTGAAATCCTAATTTTATAGCATAGTATTTGGACATATTAGATGATTTATTAAATAAATAGTAAATTTTAAAAATGAAACAATAATGAAAATCGTTTGTATAGGTATATTAAAAATAGTATAGAAAAAATTGGAAATGTAAAAGGAATATTTGAGACTCTGGACCACAAAACCAGTCTTTGGTAACACAGGTATACTTGTAGAAATAGCCAAAGAAACATTGTATGGGTCAAAATTATTGATTTTTCTTTTATGCCAAAAAAGAATATTAAGTAAAGATCATGTTCCATGAAAATATTTTGTAAATGTCCTACTGTAAATATATCAAAACTTAATGTTTGTTTAGTATGCATTGTTAAAAACTTCATTTGGACAACTTAAAAGGTGATTTTTTTTGACAATATTTAGATTTTTTTGCACCTTTCCAGATTTTCAAATAGTTGTATCTCTGCCAAATATTGTTTTATATGGATCAATGGAAAGCTTATTTATTCATTATTTATATGATGTATGAATCTAAATTTCAAGAAATTGACCCTTTTGACTAGTTTTGTGGTCCGGGTTCACATTTATTTATAAAAATGTGTATATATATATATATATATATATATATATATATATATATATAAAAACTTTAGAATTTGTATAAAAATTTATTAATAGACTTACGCTACACATCTTTATACAAGTGTTAATATTTTATTTACATAATTTCTTGATAATTGTGCTCTGTTTTTGCCCATTGAATTGGTTATTTTAATGCATAATCTGCTATTTGTCTCCAAAGTTATCCGTGACACGGATCAGGTAGAGCTTTTCGATTCAGGACAAACACTTCCATGTTTCTGTGTGTGTGTCTTTTTGAGAGTGGCTGGATAATCAGACACAGCGGAGCTGTCTCCTCTCTCGGCCTGTTCCTATCGCTCCTGTAAAGTGAAAGTGACATGTGACACCCCCGGAAAATGATGAACTGACATGAGGGACGAAAAAGGGTGACAAAAATTTTTTGATTTGCCAGACCAGCTTAAGTATGAAAAATCATGAAGTATTTATGAAATGTATTATGAATCATTGGCTTGGTTTTTTTCCCCCCTCTTTTAAAATGCACGCCCCAAAAAGAGAGAGAGAGAGAGAGATGGAGGAAACTTTGACGTCTCAGACTCCATAGACATCAACTGGTCCTCCCCCTTAATGGAGTGATATATTTACAGTGCATAAGAAATCTGTAAATTATTGCTGAGTTTTTCTCTGTAATGAGGACGAGGGAGATATTTTGGCTTTTCCGGGAGGATTTTGGCTGGAGTTAAAATGACGGTGAAAACCTGGCGTGGAAATTTGCTTTTTGTCAAATAGGGAAATCTGAAATTTAATGTCGCATCACACCTTTAAAAAAAAAAAAATTAAGAGCTTACAGACAGAGTAGGTTTACTGTTTAGCAAACAGTTTTTTTTAAACTCTGCTTTTTCCTTTCATTTAAATGCTTGATTAAATTATTTTAGGTTGTCTTATAATATTTTTGATGTTTGCATTTTAATTTCATTCCTTTTAATTTGTTTTTGAAATCTTTATTTTATAGCATAGTATTTGAATGTATTATATGATTTATGAAATAAATAGTAAATTGTAATAATAGAACAATAATGAAAACAGTTTGTATAGTATATTTAAAATTGTATTCAAATTAAATCAGAATGATATTAATTAGAAAAAATTGGAACTATAAAAGGAATATTTATTTGTAAATAATTTTAGATTGTCGCCCATGCTCATAATATTTTTGACATGCATTTAAAATTATTTTTTTCCTTCGTAATGCTCTCAAAATAAAAAACTAGAACCGGTCTGAGTGTATTTAAAATCTTAATTTTATAGCATAGTATTTGAACATATTATATGATTAATTAAATAAATAGTAAACTGTAATAATAAAACAATAATGAAAACAGTTTGTATAGTATATTAAAATAGTATTCAAATTAAGTCCGAATTATATTAATTAGAAAAGAAAAAATGGAAATATTAAAGGAATATTTATTTGTAAATAATTAAAAATTTTCGCCCAAGCTCATAATATTTTTGATGTATGCATTTTAAATGTATTTTTACGTAATGCACTCAAACTAGAAAACTAGAACCAGTCTGAGTGTATTTAAAATCCTACTTTATAGCATATGGACGTATTATATGATTTACTAAATAAATAGCAAATTGTAATAATAAAACAATAAGGAAAACCGTTTGTATAGTATATTAAAATAGTATTTAGATTAAGTCAGAATTATATTAATTAGAAAAAATTGGAAATATAAAAGTAATATTTATTCGCAAATAATTTTAGATTGTCGCCCAAGCTCATAATATCCAAAAATATATGCATTTTAAATTAATTTCTTTCTATGTAATGCACTCAAACTAGAAATCTAGAACCAGTCCTAATTTTATAGCATGGCATTTGGACGTATTATATGGTTTATTAAAAAAATATAGTAAATTGTAATAATAAAACAATAATGAAAACAATTTCTATTGTATATTTAAAATTGTATTAAATCAGAAAAAAAATTGTAAATATAAAAGGAATGTTTATTTGTAAATAATTAAATTGTCACCCAAGCTCATCATATTTGTGATATATGCATTTTTAATTAATTTCTTTCTACGTGATGCAGGACAAAATTGTTTTGCTGTTAGAAGATTTGTTTTAAATAATATTTGTATTTTATATTATTGTCCTTTCTTTTATTCAGTGTTATTTAGTTTACATTTTATTCATTAAGCATTGTATCAGCTCACTATATTTTTGTATTTTTTTTAACTTAATGAATCAACGATTATAATAATTATAATATATTATAATTACAACATTTTACTTTGTTAAATTAGTCAAATATATAATTGTATTTAAACATATTTATCAATTACCACACACGCACAAACAAAAACAATGTGTAAATGAGTTTGGAGATCATCTCCTTTCCGACCGAGATATATACAGAAAGGATTAGCAGAGGCCACGGATAAATATCTTGTCTTGAACTTCCGTCTTGAGCTCTATTGTGATGAATGGTCGCAGTTGATTTCACAGGACCGCACTTCATTGTGACAGTGGATGAGGCCTTTGTTTAAATCTGGCATTTGAATTTGGTGCACATAGGGCAGTGACAAATATACATACATGTATAGAATTAATGATGTGGTTAAGCTGCTGTGTGTGTTTGGGTATTTTTATGCTAATGACACGAACATTCATCCCAGACAATAGTCGCGTCGCGAGGAGGAGAGGGAGAGACCGAGCGAGGCGTTATTCAACGCGTAGCCATTCATTCCCACGTGTATTCGACACAATAATAGCATATAAGCTCGGCTTTCTTTATGACTGGTTGAATCGGAGTGTTCTTAGATGAAACACTCAGAACAGACATCGGATACTAAATATGGCATGAACTTAGGTCAGAAGGAAAAAAGAAAAACAAATCTTTTTTTTTTTTTTTTTTCCCAGAGTTAGAGAGAGAAAGACTGATCGGGGGAGGTGAAGAAAGACAAGAAAAAAGAAGTTATTTTCTGTGCAGGGTCAGTGAACCATATGTAGGTAGCCACAGGCTAATGGGCGATTGGTCCCTGGCTCGCCAGGTATCTTGTGCCTCAGAAATCCCTCCTCCATTTCCTCTAATCTCACCTTTTCTCTGGTGCTGACCCAGGGAGGCCCGTTTCATTCCCCACTGCACGCCAGAGGAGAGTGCTGTGATGGGAGCCGGCCCGGCCCTGCCAGCTCTGGCAGTCTCCCTCCCCACCGGCTCTTCTCTATTGATTTCTCCACTCTTGCCTAGCCGGGGTCTGCTCTACCAGTGCCCGCACCGGCCCCTCTCCCAACCCAGCATTAATGTGAGAAAACGCTCGGCAGCCAGAGAAACGGGCTTTGATTTTTCATTAGAACTGCTTCCATATTTTAATATTGGGTTTAATCGGCGCTTATGCCTTAAAGAAATAACCATTCGCAGCGACTCCCCGGCCTTCAAGAAGTATATGCCGTTTCTTCATCAAAGCTGCTTGAATTTGCTCTTTTGTTGGGAGTTCACTTGCAGTGGTTTTTTTCCCTCGCTCTCTGTATGTGGCAGAGTCGTTAGGTTTATTGACTGTACTTGGTGTTTCCATCATGACACTGACAGAAATATCCATGCCTGGA
>NC_133382.1:33124949-33156813 GCF_049309525.1 Garra rufa | reverse complement strand
TAAGATTAAGTTTGCAATATAATATTTACATTTTCATATTTTATTTTATTTTATTTATTTTTTTATGTATTAGGTTTTAGTTAACATTAACAGCACTGATCAAAATCACATATGCAAATTTGTTTTCTTTCTGTCACTACAGGTGCAATTAATCTCATGATTTCTAACCAGGAATAGAAATAAAGTTATATTATTCAATTTGATGAATGTGAAAAACATTCAACCTGCTGCATTATTATTTAAGTGTGCACCTTTTTTTTTTTGTTGTTGTTCATTTTTGTGCCTGTATAATGATGGCACCCCAATAGACTACTACCAGTCTCTGCAGCATTACGTCAAATAAGTGTTGACTCAAAGGAGGACCACGGGGATGAGGGCACATTTGGGCCAGGGCCAAGAAATGTAATTTCTGAGGCGAAGCAAGTTATTAAATTTTGATGAAAGATGATGAAAATAACATGCACTAATAAATCATGCAGAATAAGACCAAGAATGGGAATTGAGAATGCAAACAGAGACCATTTTGATTTCAGACTGACTTAAAGACTCAATTAATACCAGCATTTTAAAGCTTACGTTCAAAACAGAAGAATGCCAGTTTTTGCCTCATTTTACTTTTGAGAAGAAGGGATTTGGCACTGCTCAGCCCTGTCATTAATACTTAATAGATCTCTGCTTTTTGTCTGTGACCCTGGCTGGATTAATGTCCTGGCTCCTGCTTACGGAGGCTGTTTTCCCTCTCAGATGGTAATAAATGTTACTGTTGTTTGATGTGAACGGACAGGGATTTGTTATTTCCAGCACAGGGAGGGGTTGCGCTGTTTTACAGATTTCCAAAAGAGATCGGACGTTTTTATACTTCGCGTTTAAGCCTATTAGTGACTGCACTGCATTTTTTCCATGTAATTTCTCACTTATGTCATTGTAGATGTTTATTTATGGCATGGAAATTTTGTGAGCGAGCTCCATTAGTACGGTACCTGTATGCCAACGCTGCTTCATCTATTTTCTCCCGTATTTCTGTCTGCTGAAAGAATGAACAGCAGGATGGTGGTGATGAGCTCCTCTCCCTTGTGTGTGTCAGTGGAGATGCTGGGAACCCTGTGACCCAGATCATCCCTCCACACAGGCCCACTGTAATTTAACACCAGCCCCATCTCCCCCCACCTCTCCTCTGCCAACCCTCACTGGGCCCAATGATCTGACACAGACACCTGTGTGTCTCTCCTGGCGTTGCTTTTATTTCTTTCTCTCTCCTGTCTCTCCTCCCCCCGCATCTCTTTCATCATTCCTCTCCCTCTGTCTCTTTGACAGCCTCGGTGATGCTAAAGGGGGTGAACTAGCCAGAAAACTAAGAGAAAGAAAAAGTGAGCTCAGAAACGTTCACATGTTGTGCAGGTTGAAGACACATGGCCTGTATAATGAATACTTAAAAAAGCTTTAACACATATCCTACGAATATGGTAGGCAAATTTTTTGCCATTACGTGTGACCTAACAGGTTTTGTGAGAGTGAGCTTTCCAGTGATTTCCAATGTGTTGCTCTAGTAGTAATAGAGTGCATTAGTGCCCACCTACTTTTTTCAGTTCCATTGGTTCCTAAAAGATTTTTTCCGTTCATTTTTCTCATAGGGATTAAAAAGAGTCTTCTTTAAAGGGATAGTTCACCTAAAAATGAAAATTCTGCCATTAATTAGTAACCCTCTTGTCTTTCCAAACCCGTAAAACCTTCGTTTATATTCAGAACACAAATTAAGATATTTTTGATGAAATCCGAGAGCTTTCTGACTCTGCATAGACTGCAACGCAACTAACACATTCGAGGCCCAGAAAGGTAGAAAGGGCATCGATAAAATAGTCCATGTGACATCAGTGTTTCAACCGTAATGTTATGAAGCTATGATAATACTTTTTGTGCGCAAAGAAAACAAAAATAATGACAATTTCTTCTCATTTGTGTTCTGTGGTGTTCTGATGCAGAACATCCATCTCTCTCAGTTCATAGTCTGTATATTCTGATTCAAATAAGTACGGCTGGACAAAGTCATAATTTCTGTCAAAATCTTCAGACATGTTTACGAAGATTGTTTAATGTACAGTGTGCATCTTCTTCTGCTTGTAAACAAGGCAGAGTGCCAGCTCCTGCATCAGCAGCACCACACGTATGTGTCATGGTACTCTCATGAACGGGGATGCAATTTTCTTTGCGCACAAAAGGTATTTTCATAACATTAAGGTTGAACCACTGATTTCACATGGACAATTTTTAATGAACCCTGCATTGACAGCAACACAACTGAAATGTTCAGTGCCCAGAAAGGTAGCAAGGACATTGTTAAAATAGTCCATGTGGTTCAAACGAAATGTTATATAATTACGAAAAAAAATTGCACCGAGAAAACAAAAAAAGTATTCTTGTAGCTTCATAAAATTAAGGTTGAACCATTGATGTAACATGGACTATTTTAAGGATGTCCGTACTACCTTTCTGGGCCTTGAATGTGGTAATTGTGTTGCTGTCTATGCAGGGTCAGAAAGCTCTTGGATTTTATCAAAAGTACCTTTATTTGTGTTCTGAAGATGAACAAAGGTCTTACGGGTTTGGGATGACATGAGAGTGAGTAATTAATGACAGAATTTTCATTTTTGGGTGAACTATCCCTTTAAAGCTTTATAAGCCATGAACCAAACCGAACACAAGCTATGAGGTGAATTACGAAACTTACCCCCCCCCCCCCTTTTTTTTTTGAAGCAAAAAAGTATGTAAAAATCTGACAAAAAGACAAAGAAACAAGACTGTATACTTATGGGTTTTAATAAGGGAAGGAACTACAACCCCATTAATCATTGCTAACGACATAGGCCTAATTGTATTATAGTATTGTCAATTTCCATATGGAGAAAATTAGTTTTTACTTTTATTCACTTCTATTCAGATATTTCTTACTGTTGTCCATGTATCACACCACTGCTCTTTCTTGTTTCGTACAAAAACAACTATTTTGGAAGTTGGAAGCATAAAAAAAAAATTGTATTTCTATCTCTGTTGCACCAGTTTTGGAAGCATCTAAAATGACTGTTCCCTTATGTACAGTCATTGGTGTTTGGCAATGAGTTTTTGGCTTAAGGTCTGCATTTAAAGTCACACCAGAGGTGTTCAGCTGGGATTACGACTTGACTTTATGCAGACCAGTCAAGTTCTTCCACACTGACTGAATCAATAATTTCTATTTGAACCTTGCTTTGTACTCATGGAAATTACTGAAGTAGTTAAACCTGTTAATTAGAAGGGGGTGTCCCAGTATTTTTGGCAATATAGTGTATATATTCAAACATGTATATATTTGTAAGTATTTATAAAATTTACAATGAACATCAAGCATTTCATGCTTATAATCAATATTGCATTTTTTTTTTGTACAGAATAGTTTATCATGTCATCATGCCATTTGCATTTCTTCACTGGATGAGCAGTTCATTCACTTCTAAAGGATTAGTTCACTTCCAGAATCCAACATGATTTTCTTTTTTTAATTAAGGTTTTTGAGAAAAACATTCCAGGATTTTTTTCCATAGTGGACTTCAACTGTGCCTTTGACGGTCTAAATTGCAGTTTCAAAGTAGCTTCAAAGGGCTCAACACGATCCCAACTGAGGAATAAGGGTCTTACCTAAAGAAACCATCTGTCATTTTCAAAAGAAAAAAAACTAAAATTAAATACTTTTTAACCACAAATGCTCATTTTGCACTAGCTCTACTATGCACATGCGTGACTTAATGCATTACATAATCACGGTGAAAAGGTCATGTGCGGTTAGTACCTAATCTGTATATTTTAGTTCAAAAAGGTAGAGTAGGTGAAAAACCTATTTTCTCCTCCAACTTCGAAATCATCCGACATTTTTACCTTTTTGTAAAAAACACTGGGTCGGTACTTCTGCCTATGTCAAGAGCAGAGGTCACATTAACCGAAAATTGTCGGAATTTTTTAATTAGTGACGGAAAAATCTGAAGGTTTGTCCATCACTTTGACAGATTACACAGAGGGTAATCTATTCTAAATTGTAGTTGTAATTCCCCAAATTGTAGTGTGGCAAGTGCGCTCCAGTGTGGCAGCAGAACAAAGACTCCAGAACAAAAATGAAACTGTTACGAATCTTTTGCTATGCCTTTGATTACGCGCATGCGAGTACCGAGTTTAAGCTACAGCGATCTAACACGCCACATTAGAGAGCGCCAAAACGGTATTTATTACTTGAATTTCCTAATGAAATGGACAGAATTTGAAATCTGAGACTTTTTCATATTATTTATATTATTCATATTATTTATTACTTGAATTTCCTAATGAAATGGACAGAATTTGAAATCTGAGACTTTTTCATATTGAAAGTAACAAAGGAGGCACACTATGTACTGTTAATTCATCAGCTAAAAAACAGCATATACCAACTCTGGTGAAAAAAACAATGTTTTGATGCTGGTTTAAGATTGTCCTTAGCTGGTTTATGCTGGTCCTTAGCTGATCATGTGCTGGTCAAGGACCAGCATAATCCAGCAAAATGACCATCTTAAACCAGCATCAAAACATACCTAACCAACATAAGCTGGTTTTTTTTAACAGGGAGAAGATCTATTGGGATTTAAGAAGAGATATTGGTTCATAAAAATGAGAAATTGGTTTATTTTTTTTACTCAGCCCTAGCATGTTTTGTTGCTTTTGTCACTGCGGAGTGTGGTGTTGAACATGAAAAGTGATGCAGTCTCTGTTCATGTTCTCTTCATGAATAAATGCATAAGCCTATATAGTATGCTCGTCCTGTAGGTTCATGATTAAAAATAAAAATGTGAACAAAAATAAAAGCAACTGAATGTGTTATTATAATTAAAATATAAAAATTAATACATAATACATTTTTAGGACCCTGTCCGTCAAAATGAAGGACAATGTTAAAGTCTAACGCAACCTCTGATCACGAGTGACCTTTCCAATGGGAGAAGTCGAGCTAGTGCAAGACGAGCATCTATGGTCAAAAAGTATATACAATTTATTTTATTTTTTTTAAACGACAGATTGTTTCGCTAGACACTTGTTCCTCGGCTGGGATCGCGAAGAACCCTTTGAAACTGCATTGAAACTGTTGGCCAGCATTGAAGTCCACTATATAGAGAAAAATCATGGAATGTTTTCCTTAAAAACCTTAATTCAGAAAGACATGAACATCTTGAATGACATGGGGGTGAGTAAATTATCAGGAAATGTATATTTTGGAAGTAAACTAATCCTTTGAAAGGATTTACAACACAAGAACTACACAGTTTTGTACTTTTCCCTCTAAGATATTTTAAAGAACATTACTAATAGCCACTGATTTCCACAGTATGAAAAAAATATACTGGTTTGGTTACCAACATTTTTCAAAATATCTTCTTTTGTATTCAAGAGAAGAAATTCACACAGGTTTGGAACAACATGAGGGCGAGTAAATGATAACAAACTGTTCACGCTTTGCGTGTACTATCCCTTTAAGTCTAAAACAGTTCAACTTTTTCAAAGCACATCTTCAGACCTCTGCGTTCAATCCGCTTCCGCTGTTTTTGAATGAGAGAACGCACTCTGTGTGAACGGCTCCTAAGGCCTCAGGGTGGTTCTATTCATGCAGCAGCTGCAAAACAGCTGCCCGATTCCCATCAAAATGCACAGTAAAAAAAAGAACAAGAAATTCACTGTGCTAACTCCTCCCCCTCATCCCACACACACATGCTCCTGTATGGTGGCACACGGTCAGGAAAAAACAGCTATCGACCCTCTTAGACCGCACATCCAGAAAAGCGCACAGAAGAACATTCCTTATGTATTTTCAGAATGATAACGCCGCCATTAGGTGCACATCTGAATCTGCCGAGATGATCCCGATGATCTACGGCACCGTGTCCCGTGTGGAAAAGCTTGACTGCTCTGTGCAGGAAAAAGAGATCCGTGTGGGTGTTGGGCCTTTTGTGTCTGGCTGAGGTGCATAATTATGTCTCCTTCACTGCACCCCTCTGACAGCCAGTATTTTAATGGCACTCAATAACAGAGGTGCTACTGCCTGAACTGACGATTAAACCGCTCTGAGTGTTTGAGTCTGTGAGTGTGCTGATAAGGCCACGCAACAAATCTCTGTCCGCAAATCCATAATATATATGGGTACAGATACAGATATAAATAGATAGCAATACACTCAAATGCATGATAATTTTATACATTTAGGGGTGTTCAAGTATGCCGGCAATCTGTTTGTGAAACTGCAAAGGAGCGAATCCGAGTCTTTGGCTGACAAGATGATATCTTACTGAGTGTGTCTAAATCTGGCATGGTCAGAATAGAAATAAATGAAGCCAAATGAGAAGACTATATCCCATCAGTGAGATAAAAATCAATGTTGCCCTTTTATTTGTCCAACTTTAAAGGCACATTCAAGTCCCTCTGAGTTGCTATGGTTACGTGGACCGCAGGATGTTATTGCAAGAAAGCCGGTCTGAGCCTCTTGATCTCAGATAAGGTGTGATCGACCACTAATCCAACCCTGGACTATTGCATTTCCGTCATAGGAACGCAGATGAGAACGAGTTTAGAACGGGCATGTGGGCTCGTGTGGTTTAAGTTGTGGAAAAATCAAGGTCAGTTTGTCATTATATGAGTTTTTTTAGTCAGTGAAAAGTAAAAAAAAAATTAAGGATCTTTTTTTAAATGTTTGTGCAAGAAGTCTCTTTTTCCTTGCAAAAAAATGCATTTATTTGACCAAAAATACAGCAAGAATGGCAATATTGTGAAATATTATTACAATTTAACATATATGTTTTCTAATTTCTAACTGCTTTCTATTTGAATATATTTTAAAATGTAATTTATTCCTGTGATTTCAAAGCTACGTTTTTAGCATCATTAATCCAGCCACATGATCCTTTAGAAATCATTCTAATATTCTGATTCGCTGCTCAAAAACTTGTATTATTATTATGTTGAAAACAGCTGAGTAGAATTTCTTCAGGTTTCTTTGATGAATAAAGTTCAGAGGAACAGCATTTATCTGAAATAGAAATCTTTCGTAACATTATAAATGTCTTTATTATCACTTTTGATCAATTTAAAGCATCCTTGCTGAATAAGTGTTAATACTAAGCTTTTGAATGGTAAAGTGTATAATGTTACAAAAGCTTTTTATTTCAGATAAATGCTAAGCTGTTTTAAACATTGATAATAATAATAAATGTTTCTTGAACAGTAAATCAGCACGTTACAATGATTTCTGAAGGATCATGTGACACTGAAGACACCGATGATGCTGAAAATTTAGCTTCGATCACAATAATAAATTACATTTTAAAGTATATTCAAATAGAAAACCGTCATATTAAATAGTAAAATTATTTTTTTAAATGTACTGTTTTTGCTATACTTTCGATCAAATAAATACAGGCTTGGTCTCACGGTTCAAATCCTTTTGACTGGTAGTGTATTTAATTCTAATTTAATTTGTGTTATCGACCCAAGGAATATGGTATTAACTCAAGAATAACTCAGTATTCAAAACTAGGAGAGCCCACACATTTTATTTTATTTTGTAAAATATTGATTGCAGTAATACTGCAGTGATGCACCAACTAGATTTTTCCATTGGCTTTTGGAGTATTTTATTTTATTAAATTAAAAAAATTAAATTATTATATGCATCACCCTGGTTCTCTCAACAAAAACCCAAAAAATGCTGATTTTTTTTTTTTTTCATTTTTCAGTTGGCTTTTGGAGTATTTTATTTTATTTTTCAATTATTTTGAAAAACATTGATTGTAAATATACTGCCAAGATTAAAATAAAATAAAAATTTAATTAAATGAAGTGAAGTGAAGAGAAATAATAAATATATGTGAATTAAAAATAATCAAATTAAACAATGATAAATAAAAAGAAACTATTTTTGAGTGACCATTTATTACAAGAATTGTACAGGAAAAATCTCAACCCAAGAGTGCAGCAGTGACATATTGACTTGGTTCTCTTGACAATAACCATTGGCCATCTTACTTTTTTTTTTTTAACAAATGAACACATAACTAATACATTTTGAAGCTTAAAAACAGTTGTCAGAAGTAAAAAGCTACATGTAGGCTAAAAACAAACTATCATCATCACCACCATCATGCTTATGACTACTCTTTCAGCCCTTATGTATTTTTAAAAAATCACTAAATGTTTAAGTTACACTAGTTGCAAAAGTGCGACAAGGCTGTGAAAGTGAACTAGTGAGTTTACCCATTCACTGTGATTACGTAAATGTCCTCAACAACCTCTGTAGTCCCATTTCGACACTTGTTAAAACCTACTTTTTCAAAAAAGCTTTACAAAAATCACAAGGGGGTATTACTCATGTATTTTACGTTAACCCAAAACCCATTATGAAAACCCAATGACTTCTGGATGATAGAACTGGAAGTGCTACAATGCTTGTTTTCCGCTTGGTTTTGGCTTACAAAAAAAAAAAAAAGGGAAAAAAAGCAATAAGATTACCAAAATAGATATAAAAACTGAGCTATTCTAAAACTACAGCTATTTGTTTTTCAATTTTACTTTAAATGTTATTCGAATGTATTCGAAATTCCAAAACTATAATATATCTGGCCAAACCTAAAAATGACATACCTGATCTAAAAGGCTTGAATTTCACAAGGTCTTTGGACTAGAGGCGCAACTGCGGCTTCTTTGGAAAGAAGACGCTCGGAATGGCTGCGGATTTCATTTCTGCTTCTATCTGAAGTCGGATATAATTAAAAGGAACCAAACAGCCCAGCATAATGCTAATTACGCCCCTTTCCCTGACATTTCGCTTTACTCCCCACGATAATCCATTCTCCCAGAACTTTGTTAGCCATCACGAAGATATCTGGCTGCCTCCATCAAAAACGCCCACACTTCAAGACTACCAATTTAAATCAGAGAGAAAGGGGCCTCTCACTTCAATAAGCAGAATTCAAAAAGCCACTGTCTTTCTACTCTGGCTTGTCTAAGGGCCAGATGGAAGGAAAAGCCTGTGGATAAGAATGCTGGATGAGGGCTGGGTCCTTCACACTAGGATGCAGAGGGAGGTATAGAGGCCTGTCTAATTGCCTGTCTCAAAGAGCTGGATTTATTCAGGCTTAATAGAGCCTGCCCGTTTCACTGTGGGCGCACGTGTCAGCTCGTGAATGTCACTCAAAGATGCCGAGTGCAGGAACCGGAGGGAGTGGTTGGGTGTGTTCTCATTCAGGCACGCAGGCTGTTAGCTATTCAGCTAGCATGGTCGCCACTCACGGCTCTTACTGAAGAAACACGCTCAGAATTGAGCAAGGGAGAAGGAGGGGGAGAAAGGCTGCTGCTGCTTGTCATTGGCAGCTTTACACAAACATTAGAGACAAAATGAGATTCTTCTTTTTAAGGGACCGAGCCTGTTTTGCTCATTAAAGATCAAACGCACTCAGACCAACTCATTTTGATTTAATTAACTGGAATCGATTCAATTAAGATTAAGGCTTGCTTTTGGGCCATTAAAAATGTAAATGCAAAAGAAAATCTACTGACTGTCGGCAGCTTTGTAATCATGGTTTGTTCGAAGTTTTTAATTAATATGTACATTTGTGTCTGTGGCGGCAAACACAATTACCGTTACATTGAAAAATAACAAGAAAAATAGAGTAGCATGCTGGCTGTTTAAAAAGCATATTAAATGACCATATTCTAAATCTCTTAAAGGGTTAGTTTACCCAAAAATCAAATTCTATCATTAAGTAATTACCCTTATGTCATTCCAAATCCGTAAGACCTTTGTTCATCTTCAGAACAAAAATGAAGATATTTTTGATGAAATCCGAGAGCTTTTTTCAGACCCTGCATAGACAGCAATGCAACTGACATGTTCAAGGCCCAGAAGGGTAGTAAGGACATCCTTAAAAACATCCAATCATTAGTGACATTATTTCAACCATAATTTTATGAAGCTATGAAAGGACTTTTTGTGTGAAATAAACAAAAATAATTACTTTAATCAACAATTTCTTCTCTTCTGTGTCAGTCTTCGATTTGTAAGTTGCGTTGCTGTCTATGGAGGGTCAGAAAAAATATCTTAATTGGTGTTTTGAAGATGAACAAAGGTCTTACAGGTTTGGAACCACATGAGGGTGAGTGATTAATGACAGAATTTTCATTTTTGGATGAACTATCTCTTTAACCCTACCATAGTTCTAAACTTAACAACTACCTTATTAAATATTAATAAGTACTTTTGCTTAATAAGCCAATTAAAAGTTTAATGAGGGGAAATTCTTAGTTAATAGTGCAAATGCTTTCCCTTGAGAGAGAGAGAGAGAGAGCGAGAAAGAGAGAGTAAACACAGCATTCAAGATTTTTTTATAGTCAGTTTTTAGAAAAATGTTATTGTAAATGAAATATTACGATTAAAAAAAAAACTTTTGTATTTTATTATATTTTACAGCATAGTTTATTCCTGTGATGACAAATTTTCAGAAATCATTCCTATATGTTAATTTAGTGCTCAAACACACACATATATATATATATATATATATATATATATATATATATATATATATATATATAAATATAAATTCTCTTCTGCTTACCAAGCTTGCATTTATTTGATCCAAAGAATAGCAAAACAAGCACAATTTTGAAATATTATACTGGTTAAAATTTACTATTTAAAAACTTTTTTCTATTTGAATATGTTTTAAACTCTCATTTATTTCTGTGACTTCAACGCTGAATTTTTATTATTACTCCAGTCACATGATTCTTCAGAAATCATTCTAATATGTCTAATATGTTTATTTGCTGTTCAAGAAACTATTATTATTATGTTTAACAGCTAAGTAGATTTTTTTCAGGTTTCTTTGAATAGTAAGTTCAGAAGAACAGCATTTATCTGAAACAGAAATCTTTTGTAATATTAAATAAATGTCTTTATCATCACTTTTCATTAAAGCATCCTTCCTAAATAAAAGTATTAATTTTTATTATTTTTTTCAGAATGTATATATAGACACCAAGTTTTTAGGGTATAGTGGTATAGTGTATAGTGTTACAAAACCATTTTATTTCAGATAAATGCTGATCTTTGGATCTTTCTATTCATCAAAGAATCCTGCCAAATGTACACAATTGTTTTAAATATTGATGATAATAATAATATTAATAAAATATGTTTCTTGAACAAGAGATCAGCATATTAGAATGATTTCTGAAGGATCATGTGACTAGAGAAATGATGCTGAAAATTCAGCTTTAAAATCACAGGAATAAATTACATTTTAAAATATATTCAAATACAGTTATTGTAAATAGTAAAAAATATTTCAAAATGATACTGTTTTGCTGTACTTTCAATCAAATAAATGCAGGCTTGGTAAGCAGAAGAGATTTCTAAAACAAACATTTTATATATATACTGTATATATAAATAACCTAAATAAATAACATACATAATGTTCACCCTTAGAACAGGAGTGAAATAATAGAAAATCTGGAACTAGCAAACAAAATAATGCCAGGATGGTAAACATGGACAATAGTGCCACCTATATAACACTTATGAATTTTGTAGAACTAATCTTTTTTTTTTTTAAATAAAAAATGTGTCGTTAACTGTTAATATAATAACATACAGTGCAAAACATACCATGTACTTTCAGCACATGGCATGTGGCATTAGATAATAAGCGATATCACGTGAGTGTAGGTGTATGTGAAGTGTGTCTTGGCAAGTCGCTGTGCCTCTGTCAACACCATATGTTGTGAGAGTGTGTGTCTGACAGATATCCTAACGACTTAGCATTGATGCAACAACCCATTTCAAATGAAACAAAGAAAATAAATAAAACAGAAACATAAATGTATCTAAATGAATTCTAAACCAAAAAACATCACAGCATATCTTTTCAGTACTTTACTCAGTATGCTTCAGCAATTTCACACACATCACAACATTCAGAGACGCTACAGAAATAATCTCGATGTGATGACGACAGACGTCCACTTGTACTCGTCAATGTATAGATTTCAGCTGTACAGGCCATTTACAATTATAGAGCTCTAAGAAATCCTTAAATGCTGGATTTGTAAAATCCGACTATATATATATGCAGAAAATAATTTGATATGTGGAACATTATTTACATTCAATTATCAAAAACATCCTACTGATGGTCCCTTTTACTGATGTTTCTTAAATGTTGCATTTGGGTACCGTAATTCGCATCTCTGTTACTCTCAGGAAAGCTTACAAAAATATGACCTTAGATGGAGTAACAAGAGTGATACTTCACTGAAAATGCCAGTTTGGAAGGACCACTACTGAATTGAGTGATGAAGGCTGTCACTTTTTAAATGTCTCAGTAACAAAATCCTCTAAATAACTATAACATTCAATATAAAAACAAGAAATGAAGGCAGAATGAATCAAGATTTGAAATGCACTAAAGCAAACAAATGGACGTACATTCTTAATTTTGAGTTTAAAAGACCATTGAAAGGATAGAACTCATTGAATGGATATGGGACCAAACCAGGCCCAAAAGGAGAGGCAAAAGTGATTTTAAATAGAAAGGATGCCTTCATTTCCTATACCTACTGACAGTTTTTTTTTTTTCAGAATCATGGTTGTATTCCCACTTGCTCTATTTCCTCTTAGCGTTCACACTCTTGCAGACCCAGTTCATCCCATCCTGAAACAACATGTGAGTCAGTCCAAATACTGCAGATTTAAACTCAAATTTGACTAAAAACAAAACATATTTCAAACCAACCTGTACTCCTTCTCCTGTGAGGGCAGAACAGGACTGGATCTGCCACACTCGGTCTCTGATAGTGTGCAAATTCAAACCCTCGGCTATCTCGGACGCGGGCGCTGCCGTGAGCAAATCCTGCTTATTCGCGAACACCAGAACCGGGACACCGCTGAGCTTTTCTTCATCAAGTAACTCAGCCAGCTCCTGCATGCAGAACAATTGACTTATTTAAACACTGAAAGCAGAAATTGCTTGGAATAGTGAAGAAATAATAGCGGCGAAAAAAATCACCTGTCCAGTTTCCTCAAATCTTTTGCGGTCTGCACTATCAATAACGTAAATCTGAAATCCAAAAGTGTCCGATTAACAACATGTTTGGAATCAAAATGGATTGTAGGACTGTAAAGCGAGCTCACCAATACATCTGTGTTCTCAAAGTAGTTTCTCCAGTAAGGTCTGATCTTCCGCTGACCACCGATATCCCACACGTTTAATTTGAATCCTTGCGATTGGACGCTCTTGATATTGAAACCCTACAGAGAAAAACAAATTAAGTTATTAAACTTGCTATGGTAATAAAATGCAGCCAAGTAAATTGTTTAAAGTAACTGCCATAGCATTCATATGCCTCTTTTTCGAAGGCAAAAACTTCTGAACTGCCTAAAATGTCTGGGTTTCGCATTGTTTTCTTATTGACATGCTCTGTACAGTCATACATACCTTATACATACACATATTCTTGCATTGCAAGCCACAATTATGAACAATTATGTACAATGCCTGCACACCACAGTGTTTTCACAATGCATAATCAATCGGCCATATGATTGATTATATGGCAGCACTGAATATAAACAATGCCACAGAACTGAACAAAACTCATATATTTTGCTGATTATTGCTGCTGAAAATGGTCAATTATTGTCATGTTTTGGACTGTACTAATCGGTCAGACTGGGAAAAACATTTGGATTTCTATAGTCTGCCAAAAGTTATAACAAAATAAGGAAAAGAGTGGAAACTGTCTGACGAACAAAAGGCATTTGAGGTTGGCTGAACTCAAACAGGAATTCCAGGGCAAGAATCTTGACAACATTTGTGTTTGTTCTCATCATTTTCAGTCAGGTAGGTGAAATATTAGGCTAATATCCTAATTAAAGGAGTGGTTCACTTTCAGAACAAAAATTTACAGATAATGTACTTACCCCCTTGTCATCCAAGATGTTCATGTCTTTCTTTCTTCAGTTGTAAGGAAATCAAAGGGCTCTAAACATTCCCAGCCTTGGAAAGAAGGGTCTTATCTAGCAAAATGATGGCTTATTTTCTTTTAAAAAAAATACAATTTATATACTTTTTACCTCAAATGCTCATCTTGTCTAGCTCGGCAAGACGAGCATTTGAGATTAAAAAGTATACAAGTCTTAAATGTTTTTAGAAAATAACCGATCGTTTCACTAGATAAGACCCTTCTTCCTCGGCTGGGATCGTTTAGAGCCCTTTGAAACTGCATTTTGGAAGTTCAAATCATTATATGGATAGAAATCCTGAAATGTTTTCCTCAAAAAACACGTACATGTCTTTACAACTGAAGAAAGAAAGACATGAACATCTTTGATGTCAAGGGAGTGAGTACATTATCTGTAAATTTTTGTTCTGAAAGTGAACTACTCCTTTAATATTGCTTGTTTGTATCTTTACCACCTATTAACTTTGGTTTGGCAAAATAATGCACCTTTTCCTGCTTACTAAGTCTTTCTTTACATGATTTAGCTTCCACAAGGTGGTTTAGACATCATAAGTTAGCAGAACAATGTATCCAGTAGTACATTAACCATGTACAAGCCTTGTTGTTGTTTACATCCAAGTACCTCCAATATGGCCGTGTATCTGTGTAACTGACCTACTAGTGATGTAAGTGCAAATCACTGTTCAGTTAATACCATCTGCAGGTATGAAAACAATTGCACAGCAAAGCCAAAACCCGGACATTGTAGGCAATTTAGAAATCCTCAAAAAAGAAGACTTTTGGTGACCCTAAGTAATCCTACCTGTGTTGGAGTAATATGAGTGATGTCTTCAGATGCCAGCTGTTTCAGTAAGGTGGTCTTGCCACCGTTGTCCAACCCCAGAAGCAATATCCTCACCTCCTGGTCGGGGGTACTCTTGAGTTTCCTTAAAATTGATAACAAGCCCTGAAAAATCAAGTTAAAAGCACAGCTTATACAATGCTCTCAGTTTATGACGTCATGCATGAGCATCAACAAATAGGTTTAAAGAGGAGCAATGAATGCTCAAAGGACGTATAATGAAGGAAAACAGATCTTTATATACTTCTCCCATGAAATATGTATAAAACGAGACTTTGGATGCAATACATAAGCGATTCTCGAACAGTCGTGACACCTAAACAGTCCTGCAAGCTAATCTCATCCACCACCGAGAACCGCTGCTCATCTTTAATACCACTTGATTACAACAAATCCACTATTCTCCTCAGAGGCTAACAGGACTGAATTTCACAACGTGACGGAGATGAGAAGGCTGAGTCTCAAACACAAAACAACTACGGGTAGGGATATGTTTATTGTAAGCGCTTTAACTCACCATCTTGTGATTCTGCCTCCCTGAGACGCCGCTGAGGGTAACTAAGGGGAAGAGGGGCTGACGTAGTACGCAAAAAAGACGTGCGTTCCAAGAAGGGCTAAAAGTGACGTAGTACACGAAAACACATTTAGCTCTGCTAACCGATCTTTTTTCTTTACTGTTTAACGCTGTTTTGAATGATACATTCTAATACAGAAATACATAAATGTATTTGAAAACGAATTATAATAACCCTATTGATTTCAGTTATGTTTTTTATGCAGCTGAGGTCATCAAATCCTCAGATAGTTTGTTTCTGTACACACAGATCAAATAATGTATGACCATGGACCACAAAATCTGAATGCTTTCTATTAATGCATAGTTTGTTGGGATAGAACAATGTTTGGCCGAGATACAACTATTTGAAAATCTGAAATATGAGGTGCAAAAAAAAAAAAAAAAAGTTGTCCAAATTAAGTTCTTGGCAATGCATATTACCAATCGAAAGTTAAAGTTTAATATATTAGGAAATTTACCAAAATATCTTCATGGAACATGATCTTTAATATGCTAATGATTTTTGGCATAAAAGAAAAATATTTTGACCAATACAATGTATTTTTGTGCTACTTAAGACAATGTATGAATGTATGAGGATGTATGGAACTGGAAGAGAATTTCATAATAAATATTTCATAATTTTGTGTATAATGCATAGTATATTACAAATTATAAGTAAAATTATTTAAGTAAAAGTATCCAAACTAATCGGCTGAATGACTGATTTTTTTACTAGTAAAATAATAAAAGTTACAAATATTTCAGAATGTAACACAAATATTTGTACAATAAGCTGATGGGCCAGACTTCTGGTTCATTAGCGGCTATAGGAAAATAACGAGAAGAATAACAATGTGTAAACAGTAAAACTGTTTGCACTACAAACCAGTGTGTTCATAATTAACATAATACATTAAAACAATATGGTAAGACATACCAGTTTGCAATATCAACCAGCAAAACCAGCTGTTTTGTACAGCTAAAAATAGCTGGAAGCCATGAGACCAGAAGCCAGACACATTAAACTTAAAACAGCTGCACCCGCTCTTACAGGAAAAATGAGGTGAATATGTTAGAATAAAAATATTAAAGAAATTACTTTTAATTGCCTATTATTTAACTGCTTCACTGTGAGAGCTGGTTTTGGCTTACTTACCATAGCATTTGATGATATGCTGCTTTGTTAAATAAGAAACCAGTTAGTAATAATAATAATAAAGGATAATACAATGCAAATGAAGAATGCAAATGATCTCTCATTTTATTTTAAGACATTCCTGGACTTAAAATATTATACATTCACCATCTGTGACTCAAAAATTGCATTCGGTTTGTGCCAAACATAGTTTCAGACCATGTAAGTCTAATCAGAACATTTGTTTTGTTCTGTGTGTGTTAGCATAATCTATTCTCTGTAGACTGGAACTAGAAACCATCAATGTATAATATTTAGCTGATTATTGCTGCTGAAAATGGTTCAGCAAACAATTATTGTCATGTTTTGAACTGTATTAATTGGTCAGACCGGGAAAAAACATTGGAGTACTATAGACTGCCAAAAGTTATAACAAAATAAGGAAAAAAGTGGATAAAACTGTGAGGAACAAAAGGCATTTGTGGTTGGCCAAACTCAAACACGATTTCCAGGGCAAGAATCTTGACAACATTCGTGTTTGTTCTTATCATTTCCTGTCAGGTAGGTGAAATAGTAGACTAATATCTTAATTAATACTGCTTGAATGTATCTTTACCGCCTATTAATTTTAGTTTGTCAAAATATTGCTTCCTGTCCTGCTTACTAAGACTTTCTCTACATGATTTAGCAGCCACCACATGGTTTTTCTGTGGTTTAGACAGCATAAATTAGCAGAACAACGTATTTAGTAGTACACTAACCATGCAATCAGTGCAAATGTTTACATTCGAGTATCTCCAATATAGCCCTGCATCCAGGTAACTGACCTAATCATGATGTAAGTGCAAATCACTTTTCAGTTATTACCATCAGCAGGTATAAAAACAATAGCATAGCAAAGCCAAAACCCATTTTAGGCAATTTAGAAATCCTCAAAAAAGAAGACTTCTGGTGACTTGCTGCTTTGTTAAAAGAGAAACCAGTTAGTAATAATAAAAAAGAATAATACGATGCAAACGAAGAATGCAAATGATCTCACATTTTATTTTAAGACATTCCTGGACTTAAAGTAATATGAATTCACCATTTGTGACTCAAAAAATGCATTCGGTTTTTGCCAAGCATAGTTTAAGACAACTCTAATCAGAACATGATTTTCATCTAAAGTGTCACATATCTGTGTTGTTCTGAGTGTGTTAGAATAATCTATTCTCTGTAGATTGGAACTAGAGACCATCAATGTATGATATTTCTTGTTTTCTTTTGTTTTCCATTATCTTTGTAAGGATTTTAAGAAGATCACTATATTCGATAAACACAGTGTTCCATTTAAAAATAAAAATAAAAAGCAGTTTTTGCAGTACAATTTAGCATTGTGAATATGAAAATTCGCCAGTGCTGGTTGAACCTTAGAAAACAGCTCTGAACGATTCGTTCACGAATCAAACCGAATCGTTCCGAGCGGTTCTCGAGTCAGCGCCACTGAACTCAACCCCTGAATTTGCATAGTAGTAACTGCCACATAAAAATGTAAATATATGGTTGAAAAGGTAATCGTCCCTCTCCGACAGCATTTACAGGCTGAATCGGCTGCAACAAACTAAACTGAGACTTGTCAACAACATGTTAAAATGTTTAACAGCAAGTAATGAATCAGTTGTTTTAGAATCGACTCTTTGAACTGTTCGAAGGAACCGATTTGCGTAAACGATTCTGATTTCCTTTCATTGTAAGGGGAGGGAGCAGCTTCTCTTCAGGGATTGGAAGAACTAATGCCACGTGCTCGTCTACTGTTTCAAGCCCACATCATCAGTGTTTAACCTGCTTCATATATGTTTTTACTACTACTGCAGCGCCACGAGATATAAACAAGAGTGTCAAGTCACTTCATAAAGGTATTTTCATGTGGCACATTGATATGTGTGGTTTTGTCTGATTTGTTTTGACAGCGTATATCCGGGTGCTTGTGTACAGTGCACATGAACTGATGCAAGCTGCTGCTGGACAACTTAGTCTTTCTGATACAGTCTGCTTTCTAATTAGCTGCTATTTTGCATACTGCAAATGTAATTTTAATGCAGGGTTGGTTTTATGAAAATTCATGCTTGATGTTTGAGAGGTCTTGATGTTTTAAAAGCTAATGCTTACTTTATGCTACTTAATAAATTACAAGTCGAGGTCTGTTTTTCTTAAACTTCTTGGTAACGTACACCTAACGTGGTTGGTATAGTTAGCTGTACATAGTTGTATTAGCTTGGTTGTATTTTATTTTAATCACAGTATTTGTTTTACATATTTATTGTTAAACTACCCGTAAATCAGGTTAAACCGGTAAGTAAGCAAATGATCAGAATGAAAGAAAGCGTTGACAAGTTTGGAGCCATTGAAAGTTATTCTTTGTTTGCTTGTTTTGTGAATTGCCTTTTGTGCATTTTCAATTCAATTCAGTAAATAGTGACTCTACAAAAATCACATCTGGTCCACATTCACCTGCTTTGGTTTCATTTTGATATGTTTGTAATGCATTGCATTAAAAAAACATATGCAGACTGTAAAGTATATGAGTAAATATTTATACATCCTGAACAAAAAAAAAAAATATATATATATATATATAAAATTATAATTCAAATAAGCTTTCCAGTGTTAAGACAATATTTGGCCGAGATACAACTATTTGAAAATCTGGAATCTGAGGGTGCAAAAAAATTAAAATATTGAGAAATGCCTTTGAAGTTGTCCAAAAGTTCTTAGCAATGCATATTACTAATCTAAAATTAAGTTTTGATATATTAGGAAATTTGCAAAATATCTTTTTGAAACATGATCTTTAAGGAATAGGATAGGACAATTTTGGCCGAGATACAGCTATTTGAAAATCTGGAATCTGAGGGTGCAAAAAAATCTAAATATTGAGAAAATACCCTTTAAAGTTGTCCAAATGAAGTTTTTAGCAATGCATATTACTAATCAGAAAATTAAGTTTTGATATATTTACGGTAGGAAATGTACAAAATATCTTCATGGAACATGATTTTTACTTAATATCCTAATGATTTCTGTCATAAAAGAAAAATGGATTATTTTGACCCATACAATGTATTGTTGGCTATTGCTACAAATATACCTGTGCTACTTAAGACTGGTTTATGGTCCAGGGTCACATATTGTTTGAGAGAAAATACTTGTTAAGGATTAGTGGAAACTTGATTGATTTTTAACTGGTTAGAATTAGGTCAGAGTCTCAAGAGTCCATTTCTCGCTTTCCCTAGCCTAGAATATTGGTCAAGTCCCTGGTCTGTTTTTCTTTTCTTTTTATCCATCTGTTTGCATAGCTGGCCTCACTGGCCCTCACTTGCTTTTGACTTTCTTATCATAGCATTTGGAGATATGCTGCTTTCTTAGATGAAAAAACAGTTAGTAAAAAAAATATAATACGAATGATGAGTGAAGAATGCAAATTATCTTACATTTTATTGTAAGCCACCCATAACCTTAAAATAATATGAATTCACCAGTTTTAGACCACTTACATCTAAACAACATGTTTTTCTTCTGAAATGTCACATTTGTTTTGTTCTGTGGACCTTAGTATGATCTATTCTCTATAGACTGGAACTGGAATCCATCAATGTATTGAATAGTTCTTGTTTTCTGTTGTATTTTCACCCAGGCTCTTTGTAAGCAGGGAGAAAACCATGGAAGCTCTGAAGGGCTTTGATATTGACGCCCCGCGCTGGGATCAATCCACGTTCATGGGTCGTCTCAAACACTTTTTCAACATCACTGACTGCCGCACTGCTCTGCTGCCTGATGCCAAACTAGATGAAGCCAAAGCTTTAGTGGAGAGCTGCAGGTGAAGAAATGCATTGATTTGATGAGGTGATCGCTCTCTCTTCTTCCTGTTTCTCACTTTCTGTCACTTCTTCTTCTCCCCCAGAGCTGGCTCTGTTCCTCCTGGCACAACAGAGGAGCAGCTGCACTATGCCAAGAAGCTGTATGACTCTGCATTTCATCCTGATACAGGTGACAGGATGAACCTGATAGGGAGAATGTCTTTTCAGGTGCCTGGGGGTATGGCCATTACGGGGTTCATGCTTCAGTTTTACAGGTTTCATTTAATTTTTTCAAATATTTATTTTAGAACATATATAGTTTACCATATATACTATATACAGTTGAGGTCAAAAGTTACATACACCTTGCAGAATTTTCAAAATGTTAATTATTTTACCAAAATAAGAGGGATCATACAAAGTGCATGTTATTTTTTTATTTAGTACTGACCTGAATAAGATATTTCACATAAAAGACATTTACATATAGTCCACAAGAGAAAATAATAGTTGGATTTATAAAAATGACCCCATTCAAAAGTTTACATACACTTGATTCTTAATACTGTGTTGTTACCTGAATGATCCACAGTTGTGTTTTTGTTTTTTTTTGTTTAGTGATAGTTGTACATAAGTCCCTTGTTTGTCCTGAACAGTTAAATTGCTCAATGTTCTTCAGAAAAATCCTTCAGGTTTGAACCCTTTCCAACAATGACTGTATGATTTGGAGATCCATCTTTTCACACTGAGGACAACTGAGGGACTCAAATGCAACTATTACAGAAGGTTCAAACACTCACTGATGCTCAAAAAGGAAAAACAATGCATTAAGAGCAAGGGGTGTAAACTTTTGAACGAAATTAAGATATGTAAATTTTTCTTATTTTGCCTAAGAATCATATTTTTTTAATTGAGTACTGCTGTTCAGAAGCTACAGAAGATACGTACCTGTTTCCCAGAAGACAAAATAAGTTAAATTTACTCTGATCTTCAAATTCAAAAAGTTTTCACCCCTTGGCTCTTAATGCATTGTGTTTTCTTCTGGAGCATCAGTGATAGTTGAACCTTCTGTAATAGTTGCATATGAGTCCCTCAGTTGACCTCAATGTGAAAAGATGGATCTCAAAATCATGCAGTCATTGTTGGAAAGAGTTCAAATACACAAAAATGCTAAAAACCAAAGAATTTGTGGTACTTGAAGGATTTTTCTGAAGAACAGCAGGCAGTTTAACTGTTCAGGACAAACAATTGACAAAAAACCCAGCTGTGGATCATTCAGGTAACAACACAGTATTAAGAATCAAGCATATGTACACTTTTGAACAGTCATTTTTATAAATTCAACTATTATTTTCTCACATGGACTATATGTAAATGTCTTTTTTGTGAAATATCTTATTCAGGTCAGTACTAAATAAATAATAACATGCATTTTGTATGATCCCTCTTATTTTGGGAATATAATGAACATTTTGCAGCTTCTTCAAGGTGTATGTAAACTTTTGACCTCAACTGTATTTTAACAGTTAACCACTTATTTTGTATGATCATGTAGGACAGTCCCAGCTGTAGTGTTCTGGCAGTGGGTTAACCAGTCTTTCAACGCTCTGGTCAACTACACCAATCGCAATGCTGCCTCCCCCATCACATCAAAGTAAGTTTCTGTGACTTCTTTCTTTCTCTGAACTTTACTCACTTGCAAGATATGCATATACCTCTTAAAATGTGACTCGGTCTCGTGATACCTAGCGATTTATTAACAGATGTCTGGGAAGGAGCTTCAAATAACAGATAAGCTTCAGTAACAGATATGTTTTTTTTGTTGTGTTGTGTGTATCTTCTTTGCTCAGGCAGATTGGAGTAGCTTATGTGACAGCAACAAGCACAGCGCTGGCCACTGCGGTCGGCCTGAACCTCTACACAAAGGTATTACTCAGCCTCATATAAATAATTAAGGGAACACTCTGTCTACACACAGGATCTGTGATATGCAGGCGATTACAATAGAAAATGTACAAACTGAATATTTTAATATAATTTAGAAATCATGTTTAGTTATGCACTTACTGGTATTTCAGGATAAAAGGGATAGTTTACCCAAAAATTTAAATTCTGTCTTTAATTACTCACCTACATGTTGTTCTAAACTTGGAAGACCTTCATTCATCTTTGATGAAATCGAGAGGTTTCTGACCCTGCATAGACAGCAACGAAACTATCATGTTAAAGGCCCAGAAAGGTAGTAAGGACATCCTTAAAATAGTCTATATTACATCAATGGTTCAACCTTAATTTTATGAAGCTACAAGAATACTTTTTTGTTTTCTCTGTGCACAAAAAGTATTCTCGTAGCTATATAAAATTAAGTTTGAACCATTGATGTAACATCGACTATTTTAACAAGTTCCTTACTACCTTTCTGGGCCTTGAATGTTTCAGTTGCGTTGCTGTCTATGCAGGGTTAGAAAGCTCTCAGATTTCATAAAAATTTATATTTGTGTTCCCAGGATGAACGAACGTCTTACAGGTTTGAAAGACATGAGAGTGAGTAATTAATGACAGAATTTTCATTTTTGGCTGAACTATCCCTTTAACCTTTGTGTCCACAGAAAGCTCCTCCACTGGTGGCACGCTGGGTGCCGTTCGCTGCTGTGGCCTCGGCTAACTGTGTGAACATTCCAATGATGAGACAACAGTGAGACCTCTTATGTTACCTACGCTCTTTTATTTTGGTGGGTCCTGCTCACTAGGTTGACATGTTTAGATATTAGTATATTCAGGTTTATTTTTTCCTATACAGGGAAATTTTGAATGGCATTGCTGTGACAGATGAAGATGGAAATAAACTGGGCCACTCAAGGGTGAGGAACATTTATTAGTTGTATCAGGGTGAAATAATCTCACCTGAGGAAAATTTTTCTGCACTGAAATTTACATTCTCTTTGCAAAATCTCTAAATCTTAGTACTGCCCTGAAGAAACTGCTTAAACAAAGACAAATTAGTAGAAACAGAAACAACACAAATACCTGTTTATATACACATAAAAAATATCCATTTCTCGATTTTAATCGATTCTCCTTTTTATGAAACTGTATCGATTCTTAAAACCCAAGAATTGATTAGTCAAGCCTGTTTTCAGTTAATGAATGGAGCATTGTATAGCACCTCCAATAAATGGCGATAAGCTTGTTACTTTTGATATAAAACAAAGTCTCAGATTTCAAATTCTGTCCATTTTATACAGTATTCAAACAATAAATGCCGTTTTGGCGCTGTTTAATGCAAAGTGACTGTTCGCTTGCCTCAGTTCAGAGAAGCGGTAAGAGTTACGTCTCGAAATAAACATCCGAAAGGATGTTAAAAAGAAAGAGTAGTACAACGTACCGAAATCTGTCCCTTTTAAATGCTCATTTAGTGTTTCAGTCATGGAAAGAGCTCAATATAACAGGTTGTAAACAATATGTCACGTAATGTCACATTTACCTCAGGAAAAATATATTTGGTGACCATAAACTTGTTAGTCAGCCAGAAAAATTAACTTTAGAAAGGAGCATTTTGCTGAATAAGTGAACCAAAACATAACACATTTATTATTATTATTATTATTTTTTATTTTTTTTTACTGTTTTTCAATATTTATGCTTGTATAAATCTATGACATTTTCATGATAGCCACCATTTAAATGTTTATATTTCAAAAAATTTAAGTAGAAATATAATTATGTAGTTGCAGTGTTGGGCAAGCTACTTAGAAAATGTAGTGAGCTAAGCTAACAGTTACTCTTCATTAAATGAAGCTTCACTACACTAAAGCTATCCTCGTAAAAGTAGCAAGCTAAGCTACAGCAACACGGCAAAAGTAGTTTACTACATCTAAGCTATTTTTCAAAATGTCATTTTTCTGTTGAACCAACATCATACCAAGTTAATGCTTTCTCAGTGATCAATAAAACTGTCAGTCATACAGGCATAAAAGTTCTGTTTAATTGTTTATTCAACAACTCTTCCAAACCAATTTGGCAACAAAAATCAGTATCATTTACAGGGCTGGATTTATCTCATATTGTGACATAGGCAAACAAAATTTTAGGGGGTTGGGGGGTTTTATTCTTTCTTTAAAAAATGTTTTGAAAAACAATGGCACTTGTTTCTGAATATTGAACGAATAAAACAGGGAAAATAAAATTGAATAACATATAGTCTGTATATAAATGGCTAAATAACACTTTAACTTACTTCCATTTTTGAACAAAGATAGTACTTGATTTCATGAATACAGGAGCCTGATTTTTGTTTTAATTGTCAGAATCTATAGTACATAACAAATAAAAAATAAAAACAAATCACAAACATTTGCAGTCAAGACTGTGGAAAAAAACAAGTTACGAATGTAAGCCAGATTTGGCCCAGACCCTGTTACTCTCTGGGAAGCAAAATTCTATTGTAAATTTGTTAACCGACAGTAAGAATATTTAACCGAATCAATCGCATATTTTCATTTGCTGACGTTAAAAAAACACGCAAACCCTTTTACTTTAACCGTATTCAGAGCAGAACAAGGATGAAATAAATAAATAAATATAATTGTCTATATAATAACAATAATATAATTATAGGCCTATAATAGGCCTAGATATAAACAATCCAAAACAAGTCCAACAATTTAAAGCGAAACTGAAAGTAAAGTTGGGCTTATAGACCCTACCTGTCTCGCCGCGAATCCAAATGTTTCCATATCTGCAAAGTATTTGAAGCGAAACTATTATGTATAGGGTAAACTAGGCTTTGTACTTCATGCACGTCGACGGAAAAAGATAAAATAGCCTATTCCGTCATTTTTGGTCATACTTACAGTAAAGGCATAATTCGATACTTTAAAGCAGTTTGAAGTGTCAAGAATATTAGCAAAGATTATGTTTAGGCTATTAGAACACTGTTCCGTTCTTATTTCGCTATGGCACCTGGTCGATTTTTTTTTTTTATGAAACCATTTTGCCTTTTGCTATGAATTTGACAACCCATATCCACCCACTCCCCATCTCGTACTTCTGAGTTTGAGGCTGTAAAGGTGCTTCAACTATGTACTGAGTTAAGGGTATGAATACTTATGCAATGTACTTAATTCAGTCTTTTATTTTTAATAAATTTGTAAAATGAGCAAATCTGGTTTTTGCTTTGTCATTATTATGGTTTATGGAGTGTAAATTGATAAAACTAATTTAAAGCAGTTTAACATAAAGCAGTTTTTTGTAACTTTACATTTCATACATACCTAAATATGTACATTTATGAGTAGAAATATTAGTTTAAATAGATCTGAAAGTGTTTAGTGCTTATAATAATCAGTTTAATTATACAATGCCGTTTTTTACACTATTAGCATTTCTTTGTTCAGTTACTGATAAATACTGTATACTGTCTGTGTTTGTCATAGAAAGCAGCTGTCAAGGGCATCACACAGGTGGTCATCTCTCGAGTTACCATGGCAGCGCCAGGCATGAGTAAGTGCAAAGAGTTTGGCCGCTGTTATCAGATCTCAGTTCTAAAATAAAGCAGCCCTCATCTCACCCACCAGTCAATGTTGAATCCTGTGCCGCTTTCTTTGTTCTTTCCAGTCATACTCCCCATTATTATGCAGAGGCTGGAAAAATACAGATTCATGCAGGTGAGCCTGATGTTGTTTTGCATCCAAGGAGCACGCAATGGAACAGAGAAGTGATAAAATAGCCAGTTTATGATCTGCAGGTGTTTCTGTTATAAATTCACTCTCTCTCAGTTCTCAAACACGACATCTGTTGAGCTGTCCTCATATAACAGTCAGTTATCATCAATGCATACAGGTTTCAAATGGTTTTATGTAGCATAATATTGTGTTCAATTACAATTATTGTAATTCTTACTAATATAATCTTATTTGTTATTGTTCCTGGGACTGTAAAGGCTATAAACATTTTGCTGTTGCTATGTACAGTTGAAGTCAAAAGTTTACATATACCTTGCAGAATCTGGAAAATAAGAGGTCTCATACAAAATGCAGGTTCTTTTTTATTTAGTACTGACCTGAATAAGTATTTCACATAAAAGACATTTACATATAGTCCACAAGAGAAAATAATAGTTGAATTTATAAAAATTACCCCATTCAAAAGTTTACATACACTTGATTCTTAATACAATGTTGTTACCTGAATGATCCACAGCTGTGTTTTTTTTTGTTTAGTGATAGTTGTTCCTGAACAGTCTGCCCGCTTTTCCTTAGAAAAATCCTTCAGGTCCCACAGTTTCTTTGGTTTTTCAACATTTTTGTGTATTTGAGCCCTTTCCAAAAATGACTGTATTATTTTGAGATCCATCTTTTCACACTGAGGACAACTGAGGGACTCACATGCAACTATTACTGAAGGTTTGAATGCTTACTGATGTTTCAGAAGAAAAAACAGTGCATTAAGCCAGGGGGTGTAAACTTTTGAATAGAATAAAGATGTGTACATTTTTCTTATTTTGCCTAAATATCATATTTTGTTAATTTAGTCATGTTTCCCAGAGAACAAAATAAGTAGAATTTACCCTGATCTTAAAAAAAAAAAAAACACAGTCGGCTCTTAATGCATTGTGTTTCCTTCTGGAGCATCAGTGATTGTTTGAAACTTTTGTAATAGTTGCATATGAGTCCTTCAGTTGTCCTCAGTGTGAAAAGATGGATCTCAAAATCATACAGTCATTGTTGGAAAGGGTTTTTCTAAACAGTGGGCAGTTTAACTGTTAAGGACAAACAAGGAAGTCATGAACAACTATCACTAAAAAAACACAGCTGTGGATCATTCAGGTAATAACACAGTATTAAAAATCAAGTGTATGTTAACTTTTGAACGGGGTCATTTTTTTATATATAAACATCTTTTATGTGAAATATCTTATTCGAGTCAGTACTCAATAAAAAATAACATGCATTTTGTATGATCCCTCTTACTTTGGTCAAATAATTAACATTTTGCAGATTCTCCAAGATATATGTAAACTTTTGACTTCAACTGTATATGTATGATTTCATATGAATCATATTTGCATTTGTTTCTTTCAATCTGTGCAGAAAATCACATTTCTTCATGGGCCACTGCAAGTCATGATGGTTGGTGTATTGTAAGTGATCGCATTTCTTATTATGAGAATAGCAACGGTTGATATGCCAAATATATGAGATCTTTTTTCAGTAGAAGAAATGACAACATACCCTTCTCTGTTTCGCAGTCTGATCTTCATGGTGCCTGCAGCGTGTTCACTGTTTCCTCAAAGATGGTAAAGATTGCATGTACTGTACATACAAAATGAAAGTTTGCTGAAAATGTACTCACCCTCAGGCTATTCAAGATGTAGAAAAGTTGGGTTCTGCATTTAAATTTAGCCTTACGTCAATTGCTCTGCAAGGGATCCTCTGCAGCGAATGGGTGCCATCAGAATGAGTCCAAACAGCTGATAAAAACATTATAATAATTCACAACAGACAACAGTCTATCAATTAACGTCTTGTGAAGTGAAAAACTGTATGTTTGTAAAAAACAAATCAATTATTGAGACACTTTTAACTTCAAACATTCACTTCACAACAGATAAATTGATGGACTGGAGTCGGTTGTGAATTATTGTGATGTTTTTATCAGCTGTTTAAACTCATTCTGATGGCACCCATTCCCTGCAGAGCAACCATTGGTGAGAAAATGAAATAGTGCTAACAAACACATCTACAGTAGTGACTAGAACAAATCATTTTAGAGCTAATCACAGTTTCATAATGGCACTAAGCTTATTCACACAACCTTTTGCAGCTGCTTTATCCATTATCTCTCTTTAAAATGCTCAATTCAGATGTTTCTGAGCCATACCGGACTAATCAATCATTTTTACACTTTTGTTTGATTTTTTAGTTCTATGGCTGTATCCAAGCTGGAACCTGAGCTCAGGGAGTCCATTGTTTCTCAGTACGGCGACCGTGTCAGTTATGTCTACTTCAACAAGGGCCTGTGAGTGCTGGCCAATCACAGTCATCGGCCAATCAAAAGCTTTTTGACAATTTTTGCTGAAGTTGCTAAAAAGAAGCTTTTTGATTTGAGGTTTAAAAAAAAAAAAATTGTTATGCACTAAAGCATAATTTATGGATAGTATTTTTACATTTGGCCCTGACTGCTGCAAACAATCAGTTTGATTTGTGAATCAAAATTCTCGTTAAAATAAATTTTACAGAGAATTTATAGACATTGGATAAAGCTGATCCTGTTGCCCCGTCATACTGTTGTATATGATCTACCCTGAATAATCGGAAACAGATTGAAAAGTCTTAACAATTTTTTCCCTCAGATGCCAAATGCTGTCATTTATCACATACATCTCTCAGGAAGAGTTTATTTTTAAGGTTTACTGCTTTAATAGCCTCTAAAGCCATCAGTGAAATCATTTTATCAGAATTTTCTTAAAGAGTCACTGCCAGTCAAAAGTTTTTACACAGTAGGATTTGTAATGTTTTTAAAGAAGTCTCAACTGTTCACCAAGCCTGCATTTATTTGATTCAAAGTACAGCAAGAACAGTAAAATTTGAAATATTTTTACTATTTAAAATACCTGTTTTCTTTTTGAATATATTTTAAAATGTAATTTATTTCTGTGATTTCAAAGCTGAATTTGTAGCATCATTACACCAGTCTCAAGATGCTTCAGAAATCATTGTAATATTCAGATTTGCTGCTCAAAAAACATGTATTATTATTATGTTAAAAACAGCTGAGTAGAATCTTTTCAGGTTTCTTTGATGAGTAGAAAGTTCAGAAGAACAGCATTTTGATCAATTTAAAGCATCCTTTCTAAATAAAAGTATTAATTTCTATAATTTCTTTGAAAAACTAAAAACTGACTCAGGCTTTTTGAATGGTATAGTGTATAATATATAATGTAGAGTTTTTTTTTTATTTCAGATGAATGCTGATCTTTGGATCTTTCCATTGATCAAAGAATCCTGAATAAAAAGTACTCAACTGTTATAGATATTGATAATAATAATAAAAATGTTTCTTGAACCGCAAATCAGCAAATTAGAATGATTTCTGAAGGATCATGTGACACTGAAGACTGGAGTAATGATGCTAAAAATTAAGCTTTAATCACAGGAATAAATTACATTTTAAAATATATTCAAACAGAAAACAGTCATTTTAAATACTAAAAATATTTCAAAATTTTACTGTTCTTTGGATCAAATACGTTTGGTGAGCAGAAGAGACTTATTCAAAAAACATTAAAAACCTTACTGTTCAAACATTTTTGATTGGTAGTGTACTGTCAAATCAAATGTTTACGTTTGAAATACCAGTTACAAACATGAAGTTTGGGAAAGTATAGTCTATTAAACATCAGTTTGAAAGTGTATTTTATGGTAGAGTGTGCCTTAAATTCAAAATTAGGTCCATTGCCTGCCCTCACTGTGAACTATCTGAGTTATGTACTTGTTTTCATCATTACAAGATGATGAAATAAACAGACAGCTGTCGAAATAAACCCCTGGTCTGTGATAACTCATGGGAGTTGAACCAAAGAGGACCTTGTGTTTATTTTATCTACAACTGTGCGCTCAATATTCATTCCTGCCACATGAGGGCAGTATCTGATCAAGTTTTGTGAAGGTAAATATGGGCTAAAATATACTATAAAGACATCAGAAACCACTTTCTAGGACAATCTGAAATGAATGGGTGTATGTATATACATATGTGTGTGTGTGTGTGTGTGTGTGTGTGTGTGTATATGCTGAAAATACAAAAAAAAATATGGATATTCAATTAGATTACCTTATGCAGAAATATGATAGATTTTTCATAGATTTAAAAATACTAATGGGACAAGCTGATGTAGTTTAATGTTTTATTTGGTAATACTGTATATTTATCCGTCAAGTGAACGTCCACATGGGAATTACACAAAGCATCAAAGACATGCATAGTCTGGTTCTTCTACCACAACTTTTATCATGTGGTTCAGACACTAGGTCTCACATTCCTGCTTTTTTTCAGCAAATCATAAAAGAGAAAGACAAAAGACTGGTAAAAATAACACAATGATCATATAAATCAAAGGTAATAACACATTAAAAAAAGTAGAAACGTGGAAAACAAAATCATTTAACTTACGCCATTAAAGTTCAATAACAATTCATACAAAGCGGTTTAAGGAGTTATAGCTCGATGCATATTAAACATTAACCTTGTAGATTTATATAGACTATTCGTAATTGTTATGACAACGCTTCTGGTATGAAGAAAGGATACTGAAACAAAAATCTTAATTTAAATCACACTTAGGCAAAAAAAAAAAAAAAAAGCTTCGTACATTTATGCTGGAACACTGATAGCCAAAATAGAAAGGTGTGAGTTGAACGAATACCCATAGGAAAGCTCCCTTTGATTTTATACAATGGTTATGATGCATGTCGTCCAAATCGATCAACACTTTTATTGTTGCTTTCGTCAGTTCAACCTCAGTCTGTCTTTTCCCTCTTCCTCTCAATCACTATGACCACATCGGGCCACATGGTTCACCCTGACGAAGCGCCTAGCAACTAGTATTCTAACGCCTCACCCTCAGTCAATCACGTGACTTGGCAACGCCCAATCAGGGGACGCTTGCAACAACCCAACTCTGTGCCTTCCTCTCAAGCTGCCAATAAACTCCTGAGTTTATTGACATCACAGGAGGAAGGAACCTCGCTCTTTGTTTCCTCTTTCTCAGCGCATGCTATAGGCCTGTGTCTTTGCATGCCAATCCAATCAGCCTTGTTTTACTCTAGGGCAAAACGAAGGGTCTTCCCATTACCATGGCAACTAAAGTCTTACGTACCTCTTCGGGTACATAATCTAATAAGAACAATACGGAAGATAAAACAGCTCACTAGGACCTTAGATAACTGAAGCATTTGCAAATCAATAACAAAAGCATTGAAAATGAGAATTACAAAAAAAGAGGAGACGGTCCTCTTGGTTTTGTTTTTAAAAAGTGCAACAAGTTCAAATAGTATCATCACTGAACTATTAACGGAGGAGTAAATGCATAAATTGGACTCGTTGTGGGCATTTCGAGACAAGGTTCAGAAAGGTAAACAGACATATTGACAAAACAAATTAGGGATGTGCATGACAAAATCGAATTGGAGAGGAATTTACTGTATATTGCTAACTAATTGTGAGCTCTAGAACTGAATAATAGACGTTTACATTGTTATTCCTTCATTTTTCGTATATGCGAAGGATACGCCGTGATGAAAAACAGTGGAAGAGAAATGAAGAACAGCTTCATATACAACAGTTCAACATTCTGAAATTTGGTCAGCAGCACAATTTTGTTTCTGTCACAAATTCATGCCTAGCGACATTGACTTTGGTCTTTAATT
>NC_133382.1:33067449-33122449 GCF_049309525.1 Garra rufa | reverse complement strand
GACACAACAATCTGAACAATCTTTGAACATCTGATAGTCACGGGAACAACAAGGCCCAACAGCCAAAATAACAGCACGCGAGAACACGATAATAAGTTGCCACGTTTATAAACCGAGCCCTTCTGTTAGTCATCTATTGTTGTGTATTATGACTGAACCACATTATAGAGGTCACTGCAGAGTCAAAGCGCAGATTTGGTGAAAAACACTACATGCAAAAGCTTGTGAACTCTGATGGTGGAGAATAGGAGTAGCTAACCGCAATTTGGGACTTCACAAAATGGGAGGGAACGTACAAATACAATGACATAAACAACCTCAAGATGGTTTCTATTTTTGAAGTTTCTGAAGGTCTACTCCGGTTACAATCTGAAACCTGGGTAGTGTGGAGAAGGGAATGTGTGCCTTGAAAACACAACCTCAGCAGTTACTCCGCACTACAGGATCAGCTCTCTCATTATTTTACCTCCCCTCCTCCTCTAAAACTTCAGCTTTAAAGGCAATTGCTACCCTCCACAGACCTCTGCCTTGTCAACTCTGTAATTTGGGCTCTGCTGGAATGGTTTGAGATGGGGAAACCAGAAGTTGTCTGTGTTCATCTTTTGACGTTCTTTTATATTCTGTTTTTTCCCCTCAGAGTTGCCTGCTCAGCAAGTTCATTAGAGTACTGAAACCCAGCTGTAAATTCAGCACATTGTACATCAGTAAGTCACGGTTTGTAAACTTCTGTCCTGTCTGAAAACGGATTGCCTTGAGTGAAGCATGTGCCAACTGGCAAGTGCTCTGCTGTGAAGGCAGTAACCAATAGCATTGTGTGGTTAGACTGTACATTTATTTGACCAAAAACAACAGCTGTAATGAAATTACAGTCTTTTACCTGAGATGAGGTACTCCTTCTTGCCATTAGTGTCCAAATTCGTCACCCCACACACTGCAGATGACGGCGCGGTGAAGATCACGTCGATGTGGCGATCCGGCCCTTTGAACATCTGAGAGAGCACAACAAAATCGTTTTATTTAATGCAAGACATTTTCATTGTCGGTTAGATTTGAATAACAGCTGTCATCTTCATCCCTCACCTTGATCTGCTTAATCTCATATTGGATCCTCTTGATAGGGTTCCCATAAATATCATTCCCAGAATCCACTTCTTTCTTTCCAACCACCTTGGCCCTGATTACTGCAGAGAAAAGATGAATATAAATGTTAATTTCATGAGCCAACTGCCAAAGAAAGCTTTTATCAAAATTGGGAGTCAAAATGAGACTAGTCTTTAGACTAATTTTCACTCACACAATTTTAATAAAAGATTTTTAGCATCCACCCTATTCTTTAAAGTGGAAATAAGCCTATGGGTGAGATTTCCAGTTCATTAGCCACTATGAGGAAATAACAAGAAGAAGAAGAATAACTTTCAGTAAATGGTAACACTGTTTGCACTACAAACCAGTGTGTTTATAATTAACACAATGCATTAAAATAATATGGTAAGACACACCAATTTGCAATATCAAGCAGCAAAACAAGCTGTTATGAGAACGGAAGCCAGACCCATAAAGCTTACAAAAGGTGGATGCACTTCCTAAGGATTTATCAAAGTTACTACCTTTAAAAACTAGCTGTATGTCATCTACCTTTCTATTATGGTAAAAATATGGTTGAAAATTAAAAAGGAAAAAAGATTAAAATTATTTACGAAAATGATCTATGTACTTAAGTCTCCACCATTCATCCATCCCCAACACTTTTTTGCCAGGATATTGTCATTACCATTTTTTTCAAACATTTCACAGCATGGACGTACCTAATGCAGATGAAACATATGACATTCGTTTCTGTTTAATAAGATGCGATTTGGCACAGGAATCTGTTGCTTTAGAAATCATGCTGAATGTTTGTTGCAATGTTTTTAGTGACAGAATGCACAGTCTTCTGTGAAAGCCCGTTTCCACCACTGAATTAAAAAAAAAAAAATAGCGAGTTTACATCTAAGAATTGTGTGATACTTTTTTCTCAGAATTATGATATAAACTCACAATTGCAAGTTATAAAGTCAGAAATGTGAAATGCAAACTCATTTTATATACCTTGCAATTGTGACTTTTTTCTCAGAACTGATGCTGTGTTCCAGGCAGATTTTTGAGGCTCAACTCACTACTTTGTGGCATTCCAGGCAAGTCACGCCAAACTGCATAAACACTGCATCCGTAGGGGCTACCATTGTTGTTTCGCGGGCTATGTGACGTCAGAGCGCGGAACTGGGAGCATATCGATCTAGTATGAGTTCACAGGTTTGACTGCCGTTCTAGTGCACTTTCACGGGTAGAAGGTTGAAAAAAACAGGTAACGGGTTGCCTGGAATGTGGCATGAGATGAGATACAAACTCGTAAATTGCAAGAAAAGTCAGAATTGTGAGTTTTTATCTTGCAATTCTGACTTTACTTCTCGCAGTTGCAAGTTTACATCTCACAATTCTGACTTTATAACACGCAATCACGAGTTTATATCAAGCGGCAATCTCCCGCTCTGTCTATTGAAACCAACGTGGAAGTGACTTAGACTGCAATTCATCGACTGGCCGCTAGAGACTGGCTCCAAAAGGGAGTCAATCCCATAGACTCCCCATTTTAAAATGGCCAACTTTACAGCCGAAAAAAATGTTTACAGCCTGGTACAAAAAGTGATTTTGGTTTATATAGCTAATTTTGCCCTTCATGTCAACTGTGAGGGGGAAACGGTGAAAGTTATATTACCTGTGTTCCAGGCAGGTTTTTGAGCCCGTAAATCACAACTTCAAACCACGACTCACGACTTTGTAGCATTCCAGGCAAGTCACGCCAAACTGCCTAAGCGCATTTATTATTAATATATTATTATTAATTTGATTGCAATGTTATATTGTCCTAAAGTATATTTTTCCATGTACCACTTGCATAAACACTGCACCCATAGGGGGTGTCACTGTTGTTTCGTGGGTTATGTGCCGTCAGAACTCGGAACTGGGAGTACATCGATCTAGTACGAGTTCACGAGTGGGAAGTCACGGGTTTGACTGCAGCTCCAGTGCAATTTCACGGGTAAAAGGTTGCCTGGAAGGCGGCATAAGCCTTAAAGTTCTGCGTAATTAATGGCGCGGCCACTTGAGTGACAGGTGGATTGCCACTGTTGTGCTAGGCGGGCATAGTTTTAGCAACCAGATCCACCCATGTCCCGCAATATTGCCCATTTTTGATTAACCCGGGAGTGACGCGCGGTGACGCGATTCCAAGATGCCGACGGCCAACTCCCGGCCACTATGAGCTTCAAACATGCTCTTCAGAAACCTACGGGTGACGCCACCGACACTACGTCCATATTTTTTACAGTCTATGGTTTATATCTTACAATTTTGATAAAAGTCGCAATTACCTTCTTTATTTTTTATTCAGTGGTGGCCTCCACGGTCTTCACACAGGAGCACTTCAATCTTTCGCATAAATGTTGCGGAGACTATCTATTAATTCTGGCAAAATACAAACAAACGTGTGCCTGCTCTTGATATACGATCACTGATAAACATCTCTGATCTTAATGAAAGAAAAAAAAATTATACGAAGGCAGATTAGAACCCAAAACCTCTCATACGCCTAATAAAAATTCTACCACTAGACTGTTTATTGCTGATCTGTGTATTAATTCATACACATTTCATGTACAAATTTGTTTTGCATACACATGGTTAGTAAATTAGACCCAATATTTTCCTACCATGAAATCTATTAAATGTGTAAAACAGAAATTTACCAGAAACATTATAAGGGAAGAAGGCTTGATTAAACTTGTAACATATCCACTTTTTTTGACGTAAGAGTTGGCGTGGCCAATTTATGGGTCTGGCTTCCAGTCTCATCCGCGACCGGTTATTTTTAGCTGTACAGAACAACTTGTTTTGCTGGTTGATATTGCAAATTGGTGTGTCTTACCACATTATTTTAATGTATTGTATAATTATGAGAACACTGGTTTGTAGTACAAACAGTTTTACCGTTTAAGGCACACTGATACTCATTGATACTTGTTATTTCCCTAAAGTCTCGCCCATAGACTTATTTCCGCATTGAAGAATAAGGTGGATAATATGAATGAAAGAGACCAGCCTATGGGCAAAATTCCTGTTTATTAGCCACTATAAGGAAATAACAAGAAGAATAACGAGAATAACAAGAAGAATGGGCAGTAAACGGTAAAACTGTTTGCACTGTTTGCAAGATAATACATTAAAATAATGTGGTAAGAAACTAATTTTAATATGAAGCAGCAAAACTTTAAAAAAACAATAAAATTTACAAATGTCCATGCCCACTCTTACAGGAAAAATAAGTTGGATATAGCAGCAAAATTATTCCTATCACATTTTATTCTTTATTTGAATTGTTATTTTATTCAACAATTTCAAAGATTTTCTGAAGCTGAACTTGCATGACTGAAAATAGATGTCTGAGGGCATTTCCAAGATGGCTGCAGAGTGTCTGACTTGCCTTTTTGGGACTAAATGAACAATTTCAGTTAGCGTAGCATTGCTACTAGGCAGGGGATTTCCAGTTCCTAGCATACTTTGCACTGGACTGAATGAGGTGAGTAAATGTTGTCTTGTGTTACTTGAACTGTTTTTAACACGATGAGAAATGAGAGACTTCTTAGTTCTTATCATTATGTTGAAATATAGAGAAGTTTGTTATGTTGGTGTTTTGGGTTACCATTGTGGTGAGCTTGCGCTTAGGCTGGTAAAAACCCACATTTATCATGCTAACATGCACTGCTCTTAGCTAGACTTTAACTGCAAGATGATATATAGATGTCATTGTATCGTTTTACTCAATTCAGTTATGTTTCCAGTCTAGTTTCAGTTTACAGTTTAATTTCATGTTAAGAAAACCCATTTCCAAAGTTTAAAAAACACTGTCAACAACTAAATCAAGTTCAGCCAAAGAATGACTTTTTGAGTGTTGAATATTCTCAAATGTTTTTCCACCACTAGTTGGACTACAGGCACAAGGCCTGTAGAGATTCTGTCACGTCATCATAAAAAGATGAAAAGGCACATGACTTTCTCCATGCCACCTCTCATCTGAGGCCTTGTCTAAACAGCAGCGAGAGGTCTCTCTCATATAAAGAGAGTCATGCCCCCAAACCCAAATCCCATTTCCTGCAAGTTGAGCGTTTGCAGCTGTCCAGCATTTCTTTAGCTCTCTTTGTCAGGTCAGCCAACATGTGGCAGAGACGCCTCCTCTAGAGAAGCTGACACATGACAACCTTGCGCTGACTCATTCATTCTCTTGCCTTTTATACTCACCCTTATTTTCCTAAATCGTTTTTAAATGGCTGTTATTTTTCACCGAAGTACTGCACGGAAACATAGAATGGAACGAAAAGAAGCATCTCTATAACTCCACAAAACTCCTCACCCTCCATAACCATAAACTTCAGCAGTGTCCTCCTCATCCAGACAGCTTTACTCTGACAAAAGAGTAAACATCTGCAAACCTTCTAATATAAACTGTGTATCACATGAATACAAACTCTGCTGCTTAAGCTAGTGGAGCACAACTTATACAATGATTTCATGCTTTATTGTTGTGATAAGCTCTACTAATTTCTATTTTACTGATGTTTTATCTGTCTTTAATGTAGTTAGGCAGAATTTATTGTACACTAAAGATACTTTGTGATGCCATAGAAGAACAATTTTTGTTTAAATGGTTCCATAAAGAACCTTTAACATCTGAAGAACCTTTCTGTTTCATAAAAGGTTCTTTGTGGCGAAAGAAGGTTTTTCAAATTATAAAAAGGTAAAAAAAAGAGATGGTTCTTTAAAAAAACCTTTGACTGAATGGTTCTTCGTGGAACCAAAATGGTTCTTCTATGGCATTGCTGTGAAGAACCTTTTAAAGCACCTTTATTTTTGAGTGTATGCTACTGACTGACAAGGGAAGTTGAGAATTAGTCAAAGATCATTGTTCTATGTGACAAAATCCTTAGTCAAATGGTCTAAAACAACACTAGATCCCATCAACTTTCAGGATATAAACAAAAAACATCACATTTATCAAAATATATTATTTTGTGTTCCACAAAAGACAATGTTAGATTAACTTAATGACAGAACTGTTCCTTTAACCCTCTGGGCCTCTTCGGTCATTTTTGACCGAAAAATTTTATGTTTTGAATTTTTAAAAATCGTAGCTTCATCAGAATGAGATGACACTTGGTGACTTTTGTTGCATTAGCTATGTGAGTACAAAAAAAAATCAGTGACATGATTCGGATATGTTAAAGGGTCAAAAAAAAAATAGTCACACTTGGCTCCTTCGCGGTCAAAAATGACCGACATAGGAAATGAATGGGAAATACGAAAAAATGTGATAATTCAGATAATCTTTTGGTAATACAAGCTACAAATGAGCAACTGTGCTGAAAAGAAGTGTTCAGCAAGCAAGGACTGACACTCTAAAATAACAAAAGTACAGAACTGACACACACACGCACACACACGCGCACACACACACACACACACAGACACACACACAGACATAAAGAAATAAGCAGAAAAACGCAAAACCTGATATTTATCCAATCAAAAAAATATCTAAACCTTGCCAAAATGTATCTTTTAGAATGTCTGAATATATTTCTAAATGCAAAGCCTAATAAAATGAAGAAACAGTAAAAAGAAAAAAACAACAGGAATCCCAAAGCCCCTGTATATATGTATATAGGGAGATACAGGAGTTTACATGGCATTACACAAGTTTTCATTTTTTATGCCACTAGATGGTGCAATTTTCACTTTAAAAAAATGGATTTTAAATGCTTTTACTCTATTTTAATGTGAAATGTTGTATTTATTGAAAAATAATAAATACATAATTAATTAAAAAATATAATATAAAATATAATTCTACTGGGAAAAAATTGCTCATTAAAACTGTATAAATATTGTATAGATTCACAAAAAATGCTCAAAATTCTAAATAATAATTACAAAATATTATTGAACAAAAATGTATTTAATTGATTTTCCTGAAGAAAAAAAAAGTAACTTTTTAAGGCTTCGGTCACTTTTGACCGCGAGGGAGCCAAGTGTGACCCCTTAATGAGGAGGCCCAGAGGGTTAAACCACAGCAAAAAAAAATGCAGAAGTGTCTTATATGTAAACAATAGTGTATGGCATCAGAAACCATGATTGCAAAAACACTGATAGGGTGATTAGGTAATTCTGAAGGGGTTTATTTTGCAATAAAGACCAAATTAATATTCTCCACACATTTTCCCCATGCTATATATGGTTGCTTACCAAACAAGTAAACAAATGGACATGAAATATTGATATATCACTATGGTCACATGGTGGAACAATGGTCAGTTATATAGTTTAGCAGTCATTATACAAAAATATTTGAGTGCTGAATGATTGACCAATCAGAATCAAGTATTCTAGAGAGTTGTGTAACTAACTATAAAACCATAAAGTGGCATTTTAAAGAAACACAGCACAAAACAGAGACGTTTGTTTGGTTTTTACATTCTAGAACATTCTTTTCAAGCATTTAGATGCTTTCTAGTTGTCAAATGCTAGTGGAAATCATTGTATATTCATAATTATGTGCTTTACAGGATATTCATCAATCTATATATGAATCACACTTCACCACTAGGCTGTGAAATGAAGTATTGCTTATGAGCTATCGCTATAAAATGGTGTTGTTTACCTGTTGATCTTGTCTGCATTTGCCTAGTAAACCAATGAGGAAACGATTACAGCCTAATGTTGCCCTTAAAGCTAAAATTGTCTCAGTAAATGGGTGGACTGTGTCGCTGCTTGGCAAACAGTTTGCTAAATTGTCCAGATATATACTGGAAGTCACACTTTTTGCAAGATATTCACCTTATTCACCTAAAAATATCCAGTCCTTCCCATGTCCACAGTGTACATAGCCATTTGGTGACCTAAAATGAGGAGCAGTGTCAATATGCAACATTTATTTGTGTTGGCAGTGCCTCTGGCAAGAACAAGAAAGGGGAACAGATATTTTAAGTTTCTGGGGTATTTCGTGGGAACGTCACATGCGCATTGCACAAAAGTGAACCAACTTCACAGCACCAATGACAAAGTTTTGTTGTCCTTTATTTATGCATTGTCTATCCCAACTGGTTTGGCTATATTAACAATAAAAGACCCAGTGCAGTTCCAAACCCATATTTAAACTGTGTTTTGTAATGTAGTCTGTATTTTATTTTGTTCACAGCTTTTATGGATGAGGGAAATGACACACAACATGTCCATGTTGGCATCTGCCTAATTTGACCTTGCTGGAAAGACCAGCTTAGACTAGTATGAACTGGCTGTTGTGCATGTTAGTATAGTTTTGGTGCTAGTCTAGCTGGTGGACCCAAGATTTATACATTTCAAATGTTTTACAAACTTCAAACTAAATGGAGTAATTTTTAAATGGTGTACACTACCATTCAAAAGTTTTTTTTGCATTAAATTGATCAAAAGTGACAATAAAAACTTTTACATTGCTACTAAAAAGTATATTTCAAATACATGCTGTCATTTTGAACTTTATATTAATCAGAGATTGATATAATTGTTCATGGTTTTAACAAAAACATTAAGCAGCACAACTGTTTTCAACATTGCTAATAATAATTGTTTCTGGAGCAGCAAATTAGCATATTAGACTGATTTCTGTAGAATCATGTGACACTGAAAACTGTGCTGAAATGGTGCTGAAAATTCAGCTTTGCCATCACAGGAATAAATTACATTTTAAAAAAGAAAACATTTGAAATTGTAATATTTCTGACAGCATTTTTGACCAAATAAATGCAGCTTAGGCAAGCACAAGAGACTTTTTTCAAGAACATTTAAAAATCTTACTAACCCCCAACTTTTAAACACTAGTGCACTGTAAAAAAAAAGTTGTTTTAACATAAAAAAAAGTAAGCGTTCGTGGTGCCTTAAATTTCTGTTCACTCAACTCAAATATCCAAGTTGTCATGTACACTTTTTTAAGTTGAAACAACTTTTTTAGTGTACGTTTTGAGTTCAGTAAAAATGTTAACTTAAAAAACTTGTTTTTGAAGAATTTTCTTCTGCTCACCAAGCCTGCATTTATTTGATCCAAAATACAGCACATTTTATAAAAAAAATTTTAAAATATTTTTACTATTCAAAATGACTGCTTTCTATTTGAATATATTTTCGAATGTAATTTATTCCTGTGATCAAAGCTGAATTTTTAGCTTCATTACTCCAGTCTTCAGTGTCACATGATCCTTCACAAATCATTCTAATATGCTGATTTGCTGTTATTATTATTATTATTATTATTATCAATATTTAAAACAGTTGAGTACATTTTTTCAAGATTATTTGATTTATAGAAGGATCCAAATATCAGCATTTATCTGAAATAAAAAACGTTTGTAACATGATACACTATACCATTCAAAAGCATTGAGTAGTTTGGAGTTTTCTGGAAATAAATTATAGACATTAATACTTCATTTAGCAAGGATGCTTTAAATTGATCAAAAGTGATGATAGATTTCTATTTCTACTTCGGATAAATGCTGTTGTTCTGAACTTTCTATTCATCAAAGAAACCTGAAAAAATTCTACACAGCTGTTTTTAACATAATAAATGTTTTTTTCAGCAGCAAATAAGAATGTGAGAGAACATGTGACTGGAGTAATGATGCTTAAAATTCAGCTTTGAAATCACAGGAATAATTATTTTAAAATATATTCAAATAGAAAACAGTTATTTTAAATAGTAAAACTACTTAAGATTGTTACAGTTTTTGCTGTACTTTGGATCAAATAAATGCAGACTTGGTAAGCAGAAGAGACTTCTTTAAAAAAACAGTACAAATCTTACTGCTCAAAAAAGGAAAACCCTATTTATTTATGCACAATTAAATGGTTAGCTCCATTTTATTATTTGCATTTATCACTGTTTTTTCCACGCAAATAAGTCAGCGACCCATTTTTGAGCAAATGACATTCCTACCCTCGTTCAGTGAGCTTATGAGTGTCTGAAAGCTGTCCTGTCGAACGAGCCCAGAAAAAACAAAAACAGCTCTAAAAAAGGAGAAGATTTACTGTGCGCAGTTTCATGTTAATCAACTGCAGATGAAAATGAATCAAGACAACTTTTCAAGTAGACCTTCATCAGCAGCAGCTGTCTTGTAAATCCGGCTTCCAATTACAGCTGCTGAAGTTACGGCCTACCCACATCTCCTCTGTTTAAGCAAAGAAAAAACATATTCAGAAAACTGACCTGAGGTCAGTTTGAAGAGGTATGAAGCATTAACATATTAGCTGGGCGGCTCCTCCTTAACCCCACCCTGTACTTTCATAAACAGGCAGTCTTTCCGTAGCATCGATTTGCTCTGCCAGCTGTTTGGATCGGCTGTGTATTTTGTTAGGACAGCTTGTTTTAATCGAGGTATGCTCAGGAACATTTCTGCAAAACTACTTAAGCAAACGCAGCAATGAAACGGAGATACAAATGGAGCACAGTTTATGAGACAAACTAGATTTTACAAGTCGAATTAGACTAATTGAGGTTAAAGGGATAGTTCACGCAAAATTGAAAATTCTGTCATTTACTGACTCTCATGTCTTTATTTCTTTACTTTTGAAGAATGTTACCACTCCTCAGTAGAGCTGTCAAGCTCCAAAAAACCATGATCAAACTGAAAATATTGGTCAGCATTTGTTTTAATTGTATAGAAAAGAGAAGCTTGGATGTTCTGTTATAAATAACTCTTTTTGTGGGTGAGTAAATGATGACCGAACTATTCCTTCAAATGTGAGGATGAAAAATAGATGAATGGTATCACAGGAGATAGAAATGGAAAAACAAAGTGTAACGGTTGCAGTTTTTGAGGCACTTGCTCACCATGGAAAATATGAGTCGGGGGATATAGGATGCAGGGACATAAAATAACTAGAAAAAGGAAAACACACACACACACGTATGCACACTCACAGCCATTATTATACACCCATGGGTTCACTTTATGGGCTGGAAAAGACGCAAATATGAAGGGCTCGTTGCTCTTAAAGTTAACGATAGCCCCCCTCCTCCCTCCTGTCCAAGTTGCATGCTTTTCTGCATATGTCAAGGTTTTCTGAGCTATAGGGCATGATAGCACTGTGCCAGAACTAAAGATCAATATAGTCGTATTCTAAAGCCAGTTTATCGTGCTTCCAGTGTTAAAGTAGGTCAAGCTACAACACAAGCTGTTTTGCACCTAAAATTCCAGATGCCTAATGCTAGGCTAAAAACGTTTTGAGGGCATGGAGGCCTCGCTTCTCCTGGTGAAGTAATCAAGAAAGTCTCCAAAGGATTGTGAGAGCATCCCACAGTGAGGAGTAGAAACACAGTGGCTACTGCCTGACTCTGTAGACGTCACTCATTAGTCTGAGAGAGCGCTCTGTTACCAACATCACGAAACTTCTGAGTACAACCCAGGGATGTGGTTAATTCAAAAAGGAGGTCTGACGACCCAGTAGAAGTTTTAGCTGATTGGATGTTTTTCACTTATTGTTTATTAGCACTTTAAGTGTCACATAAGAACCTATTAAGAGAAAGTTCATCTTAAAATGAAAATTCTGTCTTTATTTATTCCTGCTCATGTTATTCAGATCTGTATGACCTGAACACAAAAGAACAGAGATGCACCAGTTAGCCGATCTCTGTTCCAGACTTGCACAAACTGCATTGCAATCATTTTCCAAAACGTAATTTATGTGGAAAAATTATGAAGTCTGTAAACCGCCATTAATTAAGGCCAGAGAGGAACCAAGGAACCAAAGAAACCAAGGAAAGGCTACATTGCTGCTGTTCAATAAGCGCCACCTACTGTCAGAGAGTCAATTTGCATTCTTATTCAACCTGGCTTCTGATTTGATTTCATGTAGATGTTTTACTGTAGCATAATTTTACAAAGCTAAAGTCTGACCATTCTGCTTCAAATTTTGAAATTATACAATCGTATTTAAATCAGAATCTACTCATGCTGCATGTATGTAGCATCTTTGTTTGGGTCGTGATTAAAATGCGCGAGTGGGTCGTGAGTTCAGCCTGTAATATTGTAAACAAACATCTTGTCTGTATCGGCCAATTTGCATGTAAAAATCTAAATTGATACTGGCCATGAAAATCAAGACTGATGGATAACTACAAAAGAAGATATTTTAGGTAAAAAAGGTCTGTCTTTTTTCAGTTAAAGTTTTTTTTTTCAACGAATAGACAAACATTCTTCAAAATATCTTTAGTGTTGCAAAGTCAAGTCAAGTTTGGAACAATATTCAACTTCGATTACTGGTTGGTATTTACATATGTAATTGAAATTTTCATTAAATGCACATTTATAAAAAAAGCCCACTTCAAGAACAACAGATCATTAGCTAATGCTAACTATCTCTGAACCTTTTTTTTTTTTACATTTTTAACAGAAAGGGCTTTGACGATAAATCGATGTGTTGCGATTCATTGAACCTGTGCTTAGGTTTTAACAGCAGATGGCGCTTTCTAGTTTCTAGTTTTTATTCGCTGATCACAAAGAAGAGCACATGTGGCTCGTTTCTGAAACAGTGAAAACGGCAGTGTAGACAACGATCGTTTTATTTTAAAACGCTGTTTTAAATGCTTTTATGAGGCAAGATGAATGCAAACAGCTCACTGTGAACACCCTTGTAATTCGCTTCAACCTTTTTTAACTTTATGAATGATTATTTTAGGTTCAAGTGCGTGTAAGGAATTGGAAGCAAGCAGAGTACGACTGTGTCTAAAGTATGCAGTGGTATCTGCTGTTAAAAACTAATCTCAGAATCGATTTGAGAGCGATTCGTTCGATTTGTTTTCCCAGCCTTTGCTATTTGCATTGTTTGCCCAGCTATTTTGCATTACAACTAATGTTTTGCACATAATACATATTTTTAATGATTTATTTCCTCACATGTCCAGATGCCCAGATATAATGCAACAGCTCCATCCTCATCTAAAACTTCTAAGCTTGTCTAGATCTTTCATACCAGGTCAGTCTGATGCTTTCAAGATGATATTTTTTTAGCCAAGACAATGAATTGCCTGGTCTCCTGACGAAAAACGTACCTGTGGGAGCTTTTCGCAAGACGCAAAATACATACCGCCATGAATGTTTTGTGATATATTCGATGTTAAATGTCTACTGGGTGGTGCTAAATATGTTAGTATGTATGTTTTATATGTGTCACCAAATGTCCGTTGAGTGGCACTATAACTCTAATGCTCTGTAACGTTTTAAAATAATGTGCCATCTGCTTTACAGCTAAACCTACTCGATAGTATGAACAAAAGCGAATGTGACGTAAAAACGCAAGCATGTCGCTTTAGCTTGTCTTTCGATCTCTCATCTTTAGCTCTTTCATCGTGAGTCATGTTTTTGACAGGATTCATACCCAAGAATTTCGCATTCTAAGTCCAATTCCATGCCGACTGAGCTACGGAGCAAGCTTGTTATGTCTGGAAACCGAAGCATATGGAGTTGTAATCATAACTGTGTACGAAAACGATTACAAGTGCTCGCTGTTTAACCATCTCCAGTGTTAATTTCTGTTGGAAACTGCAGTGTTATGTACTTACTGGTACGTATTTCAGGGTTTAGGGTCACAATATTAATCAAAACTGTATTTTTCTTTGAGATTTAATAATTAAAGGATTATAGAGTAATTATGTCTCGCAGTTGTGCCGTTTAAATGGAGTGATGTTCTGCAGTGTCTGTCTTCAGCTTCATTCCCACTGCTTCGTTTTTCCTGCCTGACCCACATTCCTGTTGCCCGATAATCATGCATATCCCACAACGCCTGCTCCCTCCACGGATGACTTACACACTCTCTTACATATGCACATATCATAATCAAAATGTCATAGTTTCCATGAAAATATACCCACCACAAATACTAGCCACATCCTGAGTTTCCGTATGCCTGCACAGCTTTTAGCAATCATGACCAGTGCGGAGCCCAGGCACCGAAAGTCCCCGGACTCCTCTTCCACTCCTACCTTCACAGACAGCACTCACTGACTTCACTGAGGGCCACCACAACCAAAATATATTCCACCTCACAGGTATCAAATACAATATTATTTTTAGTATTTCAAAGGCCATTTGGCTGTCTTTACCTTTTACAAAATATTAGGACAGACCTCAAAAGGGTTTTCCTAAAAATATAAAAAAGTTCTTGCATTATTTTTTTTCCTGTATGCTAAAGGTCTTCAATGCACATAAAAGAAATGTAAATAACTTTTAGATATAATTGTGAGATTCTTATAAAGCATTATACAGTACATTAAATTAATGAACACAATATCCATTGAGAAAGAAAATGTATGTTTAAAAAAAAATGTAAATAAATAAATGCCAACCACATGGCAAGTAATTGTGTGCAGTGGCTCTCCTACACCACAGGGGTAAAAACTAAACAGGAGAATGGAGCTGTTTAGCTTCCACTCTGAAAACTCTGCCTGTGGTTTCTTTGAACTTATTTCTTTCTTTTTGAACTCCTGACACAATTCATCACCGTAATAGAGCACAACAACCGGGTTACGGAAGTAAAAATCCCATTCATTTTCTCCATAGATTAACCACTTTTTAAAGATAATGTATAAACCTTCCAGGAGCTTTGAGGTTTCTAAGCAATAGCATATGCTTCTCTAAACGATTTTGGTAATTGTGCACTTTTTAAATTGTGTTTTTAAATTTAGCTTTTCTACTTTTAAAATGAATGACTATAAATCAACAGGTTTATATTTTACCATTATTTCTGATTCATTTCTAAATTTAAAGGGATAGTTCACCCAAAAATGAAAATTCTGTCATTAATTACTCACCCTCATGTTGTTCCAAACTTGTAAGACCTTTCTTGATCTTCAGTACACAAATTAAGATATTTTTTATGAAATCCAAGAGCTTTCTGACTCTTCATAGAGAGCCTACCACGTTTAAAGCACATTAGAGGTTCGACCATAATTTTATGATGCTACAAGAATCATTTTTTGTGCGCAAAGAAAAGAAAAATAATGGCATGTCGCCATTCTGTAGAGGATCACATGATACTCTCCACAATGGCAGCACACTGTGGCAGACAGGATGGGGAGGAGAAGAATTGTTGAATAAAGTTGTCATTTTTGTTTTCTTTGCACAAAAATATTCTTGTAGCTTCATAAAATTATGGTTTTACTACCGATGTCCTTTCTATGTTTCTGTGCCTTGACTGTGGCAGAACCCTTGCTGTCTATGGAGGGTCAGAAAACTCTCGGATTTTATAAAAAAATCTTAATTTGTGTTCTGAAGATGAATAAAGGTCTAAGAGGTTGGGAACGTCATGAGGGTGAGTAATTAATGACAAAACTTTAATTTTTGAGTGAACTATCCCTTTAAATACAGTCTTGTACCTTTTGTCTGTTTTTCCAATTTTCAAATACTTACAAAAAAGTTTGTAATGTTGTTATTTATCTTAGTGCTGGTTGACTTTGAAACTACTGAGTAATTGACAAATTAAATTAAAACTAAAACTAAAATTAAAACACTTCTGGATTTTTAAAAGGGCTTTTGAATGGATAGTTCACCCAAAAAGTACATTCTCTCATTGTTTAATACTTTCTGTCAAATCCATATGGATGAATTACATTAAAAAAAAAATACATTTCTATGTTTCTAAACAGAAATTATGTTTTTTTGTGGGTGGAGTCTATTTGGTGGCAAAAAAATAGTTTTTAAGTAGCAGTCTATCAAAGCGGTGAAGTAAAATAATAAAAAACTAGATTTATTCTCACAGTTCCGATAAGAAAAATCAACTCGTCATTCTTTCTTCTTCTCCTCGGCTTTGATGAGTTTATATCCCACATTTCTGGCTGTTTTTTCCCAACAGTGACAAACTTTAAATCATTAAATCGAGTTATAAAGTCCGAACTTGAATTTGCAAGAAAAAAGTCAGAATTGTGAGATAAAATAGGTAAATGTTATGTAAAATATTAAAGGTTTAAATAGTATTTCATGCTGTAACTGTAGGGCTAATATAATATGTCCCATATGAACTGAAAATGTAAATATTGTAGGCCTATTGTTTAAATCAAATTTATGCTTTAAAAAGTAATCATAGCAGCTTTCAACCATTAGTCTGTACTTTTAAATGTCTGCGTTTAACTTCAAATGGCGTCTTTGACGACAGTATTGCATTCCGATTCTGATCCAAAAGCAAAGGCTGTACAAAATAGCTTGTTTTGCGTGATATTGCATATTGGTGTGACTTAGCATATTATTTGAATGTATTATCTTATTTATGAACACACTGGTTTGTAATGCAAACATTTTGAACGTTTACTGCACGTTTATTTTCTTCTCGTTATTTCCTTAAAGCGGCTAATAAACTGGAAGTCTCACCCATAGGCTTGGTTCTGCGCTAAAGAATAAGGTGGAGAGTTATATTTAATGAGTCACAGTATTCAGTAAACTCGTTGTTGTGTGGAAAAAAGAAGTGTGAGGATTTTCCTTATGTGTTTGGAAGCTCATCAGGATGAGTTATTAATGACAGAATTGTCATTACGTTCCATATGAGAGCAAAGCAATTGCCGTTTAACACATTGACTAATGTTTTGGTTTCATCTTTAAGGAAATCTGACTTTAATTTCATTGTAATCCACAAAAGATAGAATTTGCTGGATTTATGTGCATCATCATCTTTGCTTGTACAAGAAAGCCAGTGCAAATGTTCTAAGACTCTGAGGTTTACCAACATGGAAAAGGTCAGAGCTGGACAAGTGACGGTTGGATGCTGCCCACTGCTTCAAGCCTGCGAATATAAACAGGCAGAGCAGACACGGCAGGATGTGGAGAAAGACTGGTTTGTGTGAGGTTTGCTGACTGCATTTAAATGTCATTTATTTCCCATTATTATCAAAATACATGTGGAGAAAAGATTTCACATTTGAACGTTTTTTTTTCTTTCAGAAATGTCTAGCATTTCCTGTGAGGTGGAGAACCAACTAATCGTCTGACATGCAGCTTTCAAAAGTCGCATCCCCACGACAATCTGACATAAACTGGCCAAAAGATGAGGTTCAGATGAACAAACATCATTGAAAACGAATCATGTGACGCACAAGGTGATTGCAATGAGCCTATCATGCCTGTGGGAGGTTGAAGATTTCCTGGAACTGACTTACATATTTAAGTATTTTTAGAAACTTTCCAGTTAACAATCTGCTCTTGATAGCTGCTTTTCTCTTTCTTTATGACCAGGAGAAACCAAGGACCTGCAAACAGTGCTCAAACGTTGTTTCACCTTCAGCAGATTCGAAGTAAAGCAGTGTGAGTTCTTCTCCAGAGTTTATTGCTACTGTCTAGGACTATTAATTGTGGCAATGAGCTCTGTCATATGTCACTGAACCAGATGATCTCTGTACTGTGAAGCAGGTGGAACCGATTGGTTTGGTTAATACATCAAAGCTGCAGCGTACTAGTTGAGAACAAGGTATGTTTGAATTGAATATCCAAAATAACCCTGTTCTTTTGGGACACATCATTGAATCAGGTCACACAAACACTGTATGTTTGTATAGTAAAGCAACAAATGCTACACTGGAAATAATGCTTGGAATTTTTATGTCAAAAGACGTAAAAGGTTGTTTATTGGCATCTATGGTTGCATTAACAAACTTTAACATCCATAAAACCACTGCACGAAATATAAAAGCCCTCCACTGAATAAAAAAAATTAAAAAGGTCATTGTAACTTTTTATCTCACAATTTTAACTTTATTTCTCACAATTGCGAGTTTATATCCCATAATTCTTAATTTTTTTTCTTGCAATTCCGACTTTTTTTCTCTGACTTTCTATAAACTCAAAATTGCAAGTTATAAACTCACAATTGTGGCTTATAAACTTGCAGTTCTGAGAACTTAACATAATTCTGACTTTTTCCTCACAATTCTGACTTTATAACTCGCAATTGCGAGTTTATATCTCACAATTCTGAGGAAAAAAAAGTGAGAATTGCGAGATGTAAACTCATAATTGAGGGGAAATAATGACAATATTGTGAGATAAAAAGTCGCAATTACCTTTTTTATATGGAAAATTTTAATAATCTAAATAATTTTTTTCCACAATAAAGAATCTTATTTTATGGAACCCCATTTCCGCCACTGAATAAAAAAACGGGTAATTGCGAATTACATCTCACAATACCGATTTTTTTCTTTGACTTTCTATAAACTCACAATTGCGAGTTAAAAAGTCAGAATTGCAAGATATAAACTTGCAGTTCCGAGAAAAAAGTCAGAATTAGAAGATACAAACACAAAATTCTGAAAAAAGTCGTAATTCTTACTTTATTTCTTGCAATTGTGAGTTTATATCCTGCAATTCTTACTTTTTGCTCTCAATTGCAATTTTATATCCTACAATTCTGACTTTTTATTTCACAATTCTGACTTTTTTTCTCTGACTTTCTATAAACTCACAATTGCCATTTATAAGTCAGAATTAAGTCAGAATTGTGAGATATAAAGTCAGAATTGTGTAATAAAAACTCACAATTCTGAAAAAAAATTTAATCTGAATTGCGAGATACAAATTTGAAATTCTGAGAAATAAGTTCCACTGCCTTCCACTGAATAAAAAATATAAAAAAGGTAACTGCTATTTTTTATCTTACAATTTTGTAAATTTTTTTCCCTCAATTATAAGTTTACATCTCGCAATTCTAATATAAACTCGCAATTGTGAGAAATAAAGTTAGACTTACAACTTTTTACTCAGAATTTCATGTTTGTATCTTCCAATTCTGACTTTTTTCTTAGAATTGCATTTATATCACAATTCTGAGTTTAGTAAGAAAAAGTGGCAGGAATGGGGTTTTATAACAAAAGGTTCTTTATTGTGGAAAAAGGTTTATTCAGGTTATTAAAATTTTCTTTGTACTAAGATTTTTTTTTTTTAAATGCCTGTTTTATTTTTTGTTTGTTTTTTTAATGGCATTCTTTTTTTATAGTTTACTGTAAAAATCTGTTAATTAAAGTTACCAGATACAGTAAAAAAAATATTTTTTCATATTACATTCCATGAATTTAATTTATTTTACTGTAAACTGTATGGTTTATGGAAGTATGAATTACATTTACAGTATAAATTTATACAATATTGACTTTATTTATATTATTTTTGCAGTAAATTATTATATACTGAACAAATGAAAAAAGATTTGTCAGTAAAAAAAACCTACTATGAAAAACTGCCTGTCTCTTGTTTCTTCCTCTTTTCAGATACTTATTTTAGGGTGTTTTTAAATGTTACTATTTATATTATTTAGTTAATGTAACACCACTCAAACCACCCACCAAAAGTATTACTCACTAAAAAGCGTGGCTAAACAATTTAGGTTGTCTGAACAGTATAGTTTATCAGTCCGGCTAGACATTGCACGCAAATGTTAAATGTTAACGTCTGCTCCTTTACATTATTGTTCCCTTGTTACTCTACATGAATGACCAGCATTGTTTTAGGGCGTCCAAGTACTGCAGTCAAAAAAAATCTCTGGTCCTGCTACAAGGCTTTTGGGTACACTAAACCTTTTCAAAGGACTACCTGTAAGAAATGTTTGTACATTTGGCATTCTCCACTGGTAATTCCTCTTTTTTCCAGTTTATAACTTCCTCAACCTCCACTAAAAGAATCCTCATCACTTCTGTATTCAGGAATGTTCAGCACCACACCCGACTGTCTCTCTCTGACCCTTGTGACCCTTATGGTCTATAAACCTCTGACATGAAACCAGGCCTGTCACTAGACAGTTTGCCCAAAGGGATCAGGCCAGACCGATTCCAGCCCGAGTCCATTTGGACAGATAAATATTTTGAGCAGATGACCAGTATAATTGGGCCTTTAGTTGGGCGGTTTATACAGTATAAACAACCCTGGGTACACCAAAGAAAATGAGGCGGTTTAAATTCTCAAGGCCAAAGTTAATCCTGTAGAGTCAACATGAATTGTAACCCATCTTATTTGCACAATGTGCAATTTGCCTGTACCATATTTGCCATCAACTGATACTAGTTTTGTATTTTATCGGTAATGATATAAGATTTTTTTTTTCTTGGAGATACATCTGAAAAAACGCTTTTGTCTTTGTCAGGACCTAGACTTTGATATGTCAATAATACACCCACAACTACACTGCTCTCCAAAGGCAAAGTGCAGTAACTACACATTTGGTCAAAATTGAGTTGAGGCTTAAAACGGACTTTGTGACAACTGTCTTGTGGCAAAGTCTCCTGGTTAAATTGTTTCCCGTTTCAGAGAAACGAGAGTTTCAACATGTTTGTCTAGCTGGTGTAAAAATTTTAAAGGCATTTTTCTCTGTTTCAGTGTTGGCGTAGTTACTGCACTTTGCCTTTGGAGGGCAGTATAGATGGCGCCAAGTCCATGTAAAACTAATGTGCCAAGAAATACATAATGTAATGTTTGTTGGTAATGGTAGAACAACGCAATTGAAAACAAAAGCTTACAGCGGCAAGAATCTTGACTGTCATGTTAGCCTGATGGAACCAAACTTCCTCTGTAAGTGATTTTATAACGTAAGACAGTTACCAGATTTGAAGACTACAATAAGATTTCACTTCTACTGTTCATGAAATGTTGGTAGGTTGGTAGGATGCCTACTATGAGATGGATAGCCTAATTATTATAGAATTTAGATGGGTTACTTTTTACTTTTATGGTATATAAAATGTTTTTAATGTGATTGTTGGTGCATTTTACCAGTCTTTACCATACTTTCAAAACAAAAACTAAAAAATGAAAATATGCTATATGAAAATAATTTAAGAAAAAAAGTTTTTTAATAAACATTATTAGACTTGTAGTTTTCAAAAAGCCTTTTTCCAAAAGGTACATCTTGAAAAATTGGGGTCGTCTTATATTCGGGTCAATGCAGTATATTCCAGGGGCAGAGACGATCGAGGCAGTGTTTCCTCAAAATATTGGATGAAAAAAAACTTTGTAGTAAAAAAAATGCCAATATAACAAAACATAAGTGTATAGATCACTCGTTTTACTAAAGAAACATTGTCCAACAGCAACACCAGCAGGTAAAGTTACAGCAGGAGTCTGTGCTTCTCTCACCTCTCCTGAGCCCATTGAGTTTTAACAGACACCCTAAAGCAGGGGTCCCCAAACTTTTTTCTGAGCGGGCCACATAATTTTCTTTTCTTTAATGGGGGGGCCGGTCGATTTATAAAAGAAAATTCCATGGGCTAGACTGACTTCTATTATTATTATTATTTTATTATGATTTTACCTGTATTTATTATACCTTTTAATGCTAGAATAGTTTATTATTTTTTTTATGCACCAGACAGACAAATGATAATTTCTTTTCAAAAGATATACAGGTGCTTCTCAGTAAATTAGAATGTCATGGAAAAGTTCATTTATTTCAGTAATTCAACACAAATTGTAAAACTTGTCTATTAAATACATTTAATGCACACAGAGTGAAGTAGTTTAAGTCTTTGGTTCTTTTAATTGTGATGATTTGGCTCACATTTAACAAAAACCCACCAATTCGCTATCTCAACAAATTAGAATATGGTGAATATGCCAATCAACTCAAAACAACTGCAAAGGTTTCCTGAGCCGTCAAAATGGTCTCTCAGTTTGGTTCACTAGGCTACACAATAATGGGGAAGACTGCTGATCTGACAGTTGTCCAGAAGACAATCATTGACACCCTTCACAAGGAGGGTTAGCCACAAACATTGATTGCCAAAGAAGCTGACTGTTCACAGAGTGCTGTATCCAAGCATGTTAACAAAAAGTTGAGTTGAAGAAAAAAAGTGTGGAAGAAAAAGAGGCACAACCAACCGAGAGAACCGCAGCCTTGAGAGGCTTTTCAAGCAAAATCGATTCAAGAATTTGGGTGAACTTCATAAGCAATGGACTGAGGCTGGGGTCAAGGCATCAAGAGCCACCACACACAGACGTGTCAAGGAACGATCGCGATGACACATTATGGCAATGTACCATTCTGTTGGTGAATTGAACAAATAATTAGGCTATGTTAATAACTAAGGGAAATTTTAGGTTGAAAGCCAGCCTTTATTATCAAATACCGACATGATATAAGTAAAACATATTTAAAATTACATTTTCAAAATATATCTCTGGCATTGTTCAGAGGGCCGGTCCAAATGTGGGGGCGGGCCGCATTTAGATATAACCACTTTGTTATATCAAAATAACACTTAAAATGGCCTGAAAACATGATCATGGGAGTTTTTAGTGACTAATCAGCTTGGTGATATTTGAACTAACTCTGGTCTGTGACCAATATTTACTGCGCTTTGATGACTTATTAAAAAAAAACTTAGAAATAGTTAAAAGTTAACTATTGATTACATTGTTAATGTAAAAACATAAAATATATATATTTTTCTGATAGTGTAAGTAATGTTTATTTAACCAAGAAAATATGACTGGGAAATGCATTTAGGTTATTAAAAAAAGAACCCGGTTCTTTTAGATCACCTTGTGATTGCTATATTCACTTGTAGTATTTACATACTTGTAATATTTTTTTAATTATTTTGACTAATATCTTACTATACTACTTTGAGCCTTTATCAGCTGATTCATATCAATTGATTAAAGATTCTGAAAACATTTTTTCTTTGGACTTGCAGAAGTCAATTATGAACATTACACTCTTAAAAATATAGGTGCTTCACGATGCCACAGAAGAATCTTTTTTGTATAAATGGTTCCATAAAGAATCTTTAACATCTGAAGAACCTTTCTATTATACAAAAGGTTCTTTGTGGCGAAAGAAGGTTCTTCAGATTATAAAAAGGTAAGAAAGAGATGGTTCTTTAAAGAACCTTTGACTTATTGGTTCTTTGTGGAACCAAAAATGGTTATTCTATGGCATCACTGCGAAGAACCTTTTAAAGCACCTTTATTTTTGAGAGTTTAAGATCAGGAATGTGCATTAAGAATTAAATTGGGTCAAACTTAATGCTGACTTCTCACAGTTTAACGGAAGCTTGTTTCAACCACGTAATAAAAAACTGACAAAAAATTCTGACTTTTTTTTTTTGGGAGAATTGCAAGTTATAATGTCAGAATTACAGGATATTATTAACTCAATTGTTATTTACATTTTTTTTTTCGCAACTGCGACTCCAATTATAAAGTCTACTTCTGAGGATTTGTATGTTTGCAATTGCATGTTATAAAGTCATAAAATATAAATACACAGTTCTTTACAATTTTTCAGATTTGCGAGTTTACAGTAAGTATGCTTTTACAATATAAATAGTTACTGACTTGTAACTTGCAATCTTGAGTTTATGTCACACAATTCTGCCTTTATAATCCAAAATAGTTATAAAATCACAATTCTGAGTCATTTCTGAGAATTGTAAGATGTAAACATGCAACTGCAAGAAAAAGTCAGAACTATGAAATAAAAAGTCACAATAACCTTTTTTATTTTTTGCATTCAGTGGCGGAAAACAAGCTTCCATACAGTTTCCCACCCATCTTATTGTTTGATAAATGAATGATTTTTTTTCAGTGGTTTTGCGGACAAATAAACATTCTTATCTTCGGAATGCATTCTGAACAACAGACTTAAAAAGCTCAAGGAGAAAAAAAATCTAGTGGCACAGCTCGTGTTACAGTTTTCAATTTTGAGACAATCATGTCACTGTTCAGACTCTCTAAAAGCATGTTGTGCTCGTCTATGACTCAATAAGAGTGAACTGCGAGGTAAATAATGGGGCTGTGTCATTCACATAGGGAACAGAAGACTGGATCTACATGACTAAGTATGACACGTAAAAACCTTATTAATGCTGGCGAAAACACGAACACACCGCAAAGGGCAAATGACCGCATTTCGGTTGGGTTACTTTATTAATATGCAGAGATCCCGGTTCTGTCGTGAAACCCGAGCACTAAATTAATTTCCGGCTAACAGCTTGTTCATTTCCACTGCAGACGCAAACCTCTCAGAACAGCCACTGAAGTTAACTTTTCACAAATAGATGGAAAAAACCTTCTCCCTTGATCCAGGAAGACTGGTTCAAAGCCAGTGAGCTGAGGCAAGGGCGGGCGGTGCAGCCAAAGAGTGCGCTTTTCTCACTGTTTGAAGAATGCCATGCATATTTCTGAAAGGTCCTTGACTTTCATTGCTTTTTCCTCTCTGGCACATCCAGAGCTGTCGGCCAGATGTCGGATGCTCTCCGATGGTTTCTGCAGGAGCTGCGGGGTTCTAATCAAACTATAAGCCCTCTAAAGCACTTAAAAAGACCGCTGGCCTGTGTGTATTTGTCTTATCTTCTATTAGCAGCTCGAGACAAGGCTTGGGTTCTGTTCCAGCGGCGGGCGCACCTAGCTAATCATCTCTGAACGCCGTTTGAATTAACCATGAACTGGGAGGGAAAGCCCCTGTGGGATGCAAAACATTCTTGCAATTTTTTATGCCTCAGCTCTCCCCATCTGAGAGAAATATGAAATAGAGACCAGTTGTGCAGGAAACCAAGGCCTTAGTTAGTAGTCAGTCAAACATTTCTTTACACTCTTGTGAAGAAAAAGCAAAATCACACTATGTTGTTTTGTGGATGAACACAAATGATTTGGAGGCTTGCAGCTAGACAGTGAATCAGTGTGAATTTAAAGGCCAGTAAGAATGGTGTGAATGTATCATCATCCTGTTTGGGTTTCAGTCTTTTACCAAAAGTGTCACTTCCACATTTGTTGTGCATCTCACCATGATTTTCCCATGCAACAGGCAATTTGTTTTTAACAAATCTAGGTTTAATATACTGTTTGGGCTCTTGAATTCAGGCCAGCTGAAAGCTTTCTGTGAAAACCAGACATAATGAGTTGTTTCTGAGGAATGAAATAGAGAAGCTAGATATAAATAGATATAAACAGGCCTCAAAACGTCATTCAGCTTGAGCAGCGGGACTGTATGTGTGCCGAAGATAACAGACCAACAGACAGAACACTTTATCTGCTGTTATCCAAACTGGGCACTAAATTAATAGCACAGATGCTTAAGTAGAAAAAAACACTCAACACATTCAGGAACAATGAAATAAGGGTAATAAAAGTTTTCAATTTAACAACCCAGGACCTCAGATCTGGCCTTGAAAACAAGGACTAAAATGTGCATAAACGTAACAATAATATAAATGAGTAATTTTCAAAATAAAAATAAACTGCAAATTCATTCACAGAAGTGAAGCAGCATTAGAGCAGACTTTAATACTAAGGACAGAGGTGGGTCAGACTTTAGTACTGCTTTTATGTGGCATTTTTTGTTTGTAAAAGAGTAATAAAATATCCACCTCAGCCCCAGTGGTTGTGATGCTGCATTTCATCTAGAAAGCAGCATCAAAGCAGCCTTGAACTTTGTTGTTGTCATGACAGAGGATATATAATGTAGTTTTAAACAATATACGTGCAGCATTAAACAATATACGTGCAGCCTTTAACTCTAATGAAGATGCCTTCGCAGTAAACTCGCTCTGGTAACAATTTTGCATTGTGACGTAGCATCGTTGCGATTGTTGACACGCACTTACCAACATCAGCATTGCAGAACGCCTGTTGAGGATGGACGGGGGAACAACTGCACGCTTCTGCGATCTCTCCCACCCGAAACAGTACCAGCACCACAAGTGTGCCAATACAGCTCCTGACACTCTTCATTGCTTCACTTTAGTATCTGACAGCAGAATTTAGAGGCAGGTAGACGGTCTTCTGCAATGTCAACAATGATCCAGCCCCTCACACAGCCGAAAAGTACAATGTCCACCGCCGTTCGAGATGCCCACACGCTGACTATTAGTATGACTACTGCTGTTAAATTCCTCAGAGACGAACGGGCTTGTTGGTAATAAAGGAAGTGCACTGCTGCTCTATCTTTAATGGTCTTTCCAGGCTTCTTTCTTTTCCACTGCCTTCTATGGGTGTGTTCTCATGGAGAGACCAGGTTCATGCCTTAATACTGCGAGTGGACTCCTCCCTTTAAACCAGATTCAACCAGAGGTGGGCGCTTCATGAAGGTCTTCAAAAGATTTCTTTCACTCTTTCTGTCAGGACAGTTTTAGACAAATATACACATTAAAGTTTTAAATATAATCCATTCTAAATTATTTAAATGCATAAAATAAGATGCTTTCATTCTTTTTTTTTTTTACATATTAAAGACACTTGCTTGATATGTACCTTATTGTTATGCTAATATACCGTACCTATCATGTCCTGTACAAACCGAATCATTAAAGGGATAGTTACCTCAGAAATTAAAATTAAATGATTATTTCCCAAGTCTTCTAAAGCCACATGATAGATTTGTGTAAGAAAGTACACAACCTTTTCAATGAATCACTGATTTGGTTCACAGAACCTAAATGATTCACTCATGATTCTGACTAATTTGTAACTTAAATTGTCTATTTCTCCCTCAGATCTATTGTAGGAATTCATTAGACTTGGAATATAGAGATATATGGACACATTTTATGGTTTATTCATCATATTGTTATGAAAATGTCCTTAAAAAACAAATCATTAAAGGGATAGTTCACTAAAAAAATGAAAAGTAAATGATAATTTTACAAGTTTTCTAAAGTGATAGTTTTCTGTAAGAAAGCACACTAACAATTTCTGCATTCGCCCTCGCTCTCTTGGAGAAGTATAGCGATTCAAACCTTTTCAATGAATCGCTGATTTGGTTCACAGAACCTAAATGATTCACTCATGATTCTGACTAATTTGTAACTTAAATTGTCTATTTCTCCCTCAGATCTATTGTATGAATTCATTAGACTTGGAATATAGAGATATATGGACACATTTTATGGTTTATTCATCATATTGTTATGAAAATGTCCTTAAAAAACAAATCATTAAAGGGATAGTTCACTAAAAAAATGAAAAGTAAATGATAATTTTACAAGATTTCTAAAGTGATAGTTTTCTGTAAGAAAGTACACTAACAATTTCTGCATTCGCCCTCGCTCTCTTGAAGAAGTATAGCGATTCAAACCTTTTCAATGAATCGCTGATTTGTTTCACAGAACCTAAATGATTCACTTATGATTCTGACTAATTTGTAACTTAAATTGCAGTCTATTTCTCCCTCAGATCTATTGTATGAATTCATTAGACTTGGAATATAGAGATATATGGACACATTTTATGGTTTATTCATCATATTGTTATGAAAATGTCCTTAAAAAATAAATCATTAAAGGGATAGTTCACTAAAAAAATGAAAAGTAAATGATAATTTTACAAGATTTCTAACGTGATAGTTTTCTGTAAGAAAGCACACTAACAATTTCTGCATTCGCCCTTGCTCTCTTGAAGAAGTATAGCGATTCAAACCTTTTCAATGAATCATTGATTTGGTTCACAGAACCTAAATGATTCACTCATGATTCTGACTAATTTGTAACTTAAATTGCATTCTATTTCTCCCTCAGATCTATTGTATGAATTCATTAGACTTGGAATATAGAGCTGGATAAGCAGATTTTATGGTTTATGCACCATATTGTTTCCTATCACATCCTTAACAAAGTGAATCATTAAAGGGATAGTTACCTCAGAAATTAAAATTAAATAATTATTTTCCAAGTCTTCTAAAGCCACGTGATAGTTTTGTGTAAGAAAGTAATTCCTGAACAGTCATTATTCACTAACAATCTACATTCACCCTCGTGATTCAACTCTTTTCAATGAGTCTTAATGATTCATTAATGATGATTCTATTGCTATTTTTAAAATCTATTTCTTACTCAAATGAATTTTATGAATTCAGTAGACTTGGAATATAGAGCTGGATGGGCACATTTTATGGTTTATGCACCATATTGTTATGCTAATGTACTGTATCTATCATTTTCTCAAAAAAGGAATAATTAAAAGGATAGCTCGCTTAAAAATGAAACGTAAATTATTCTTTTCCAAGTCTTCTAAAGTGATAGTTTTGTGTAAGAAAGCAATTCCTGAACAGTTTTTATCCACTAACAATCTTCACATCTGACTCACGATTTAAACCCTTTAAATGAATCATTGATTCAGTTCACAGAACCTGTCAAAATGATTCATTCATGATTCAGACTAAACAGTGATTTAAACTGCAGTCTATTACTTACTCAGATCTATTGTATGAATTCAGTAGACTTAGAATATAGAGCTGGATGAGCAGATTTTATGATTTATGCACCGTATTGTTATGCTAATATACTGTATAACGTCTTTAAGGGATAGTTACCTCAAAAATGAAAATTCAATTATTATTTTCCAAGTCTTCTAAAGCCACGTGATAGTTTTGTGTATTAAGAAATTCCTGAACAATCTTTATTCACTAACAATCTTTACATTCGACTCGCAATTCCAACCTTTTCAATGAATCATTGATTCGGTTCACAAAATCTGTCTAAATGATTCATTCATGATTCGGGCTAATCAGAGATATATTTTGCAGTATATTTTTTACTTAAATCTATTATATGAATTCAGTAGACTTGGAATATAGAGCTGGATGGTCAAATTTTATGGTTTATGCACCATATTGTTACCTATAACGTCCTTAACTGAAACAGTAAAGGGAGAGTTGCCTCAAAAATGAAAATTAAATGACTATTTTTCAAGTCTTCTAAAGCCATGTGATAGTTTTGTGTAAGAAAGTAATTCCTGAACAGTATTTATTAACTAACAATCTTTACATTCGACTCGTGATTCAAACTTTTCAATGAATCATTGATTTGATTCACAAAACCTTTCTAAATGATTCATTCATGATTCAGACTAATTGATTTAAACTGCAGTCTATTTTTACTCAGATCTATTGTATGAATTCAGTAGACTTGGAATATAACGCTGGATGGGCAGATTTTATGGTTTATGCACCCTATCAAGTCCTTAACAAACAGAATCATTAAAGGGATGGTTACCTCAAAAATCAAAATTAAATGACTATTTTCCAAGTCCTCTAAAGCCAGGTGATAGTTTTGTGTATAGAAAGAAATTCCTTAACAGTCTTTACATTTGTCTCACAATTCAAACCTTTTCAATGAATTGTTGATTCGGTTCACAAAACCTGTCTAAATGATTCATTCATGATTCGGGCTAATCAGTGATTTAAATTGCAGTCTGTTTCTCACTCAAATCTATTTCAGTAGAATTCAGTAGACTTGGAATATAGAGTTGGATGGGCAGATTTTATGGTTTACTGTATGCTGATAATCATCCTTTTTGAAGCTTGAAATCATTATAAAGTACACTGTAGTGCTGCTCTCAGTCTGTCAGTATAACAGAATATAATATATAAAGTAGTATACAAGTTCCTTTTTCACTTTCTTGTTGATTTTTAATCCACACTTTTAAGTTAAAATGTCTTTTTACCCTTATTGAACCATAATCCCACCATAAAAACCTAATTTCCTTCTCATATTAATACACAAAAGCACACCAGAGACGCTGAATCGGGAACTTTAGCTGCTATCACATCTATAAGGAATTTGCTCTTGTAGTCATAAACCTACTGAAGTCTCTTTATTGTTTCTCTTCCCACTCAGAACAGCAGTAAAAGGCTCTCTTTGCTCCTGCGTCTGCCATGAGGCTGTGTCTGCAGCTGGCACATTCTCATTGTTTCCACTCTGACTAGAGGGAAAAGCAAAAATCCACAATGTGCTGCTCTGAGAGAGAGAATGAAGTAAAATAAATAAATTAATGCAATGGTTGGAAAATCTCATGGCAAGTTTGTTGGCAATGACTCCGTCATTATGGTGACATCACCCCTCTGGCTGTGGCTGAGCAGCCCCTGTGGATTCATGGATTCAAATGTCACAGTACCTTGTTTTTATATAATTTTTTATATAAAAGTCTATCGTTAAAAAGAGCACAGAGTCTTGTTTTAGGCCTAATCACAAGACCTGGGACTAGTCAAATCTGCTCTAGTACTAATTGAGTCCTAGCAAAAAGCTTAGTATTGATTGCCTTTGTAAAGGAAAGAAACTTTGCGACTCGGTCTGCTGTTGCGTGTTTGACGGTGTGCGGCACAGACAAAAGCAATTTAGTGTCTGTGGTAATACTTAACCAGGAAACTATGTCAAAAATGTGTATGTGGTGCCCAGAAAGAGTGTTTTTGTGATTTTTTTCCCTTTAAAAAATATGCACAGACTGAGCTATACAATGCAACTAAACTTGCTCGCAATGACCAATTTGTAAACAGTCTCAAGAGTGAACTAATCTGCAAATCTATATGTAATATTTACATAATGATTTACAGTCTACAGCCTGGTTTTTCCCATCATAGGGCTGCATTTTTCCAACAGAAGTTTTCCTTTAGGAACATAGCAAGATTATTGTCTGGGTCTGTGCATTTGCAGAGTTTGGAATAACAATTACAGCCGCTGTCAATCATTTAAACAATTTCCAGTAGTGAATAGAGAAGGAGGGTGCAGACATACAGGATGAGAATAAAAGCAGAATGTTTATTCGCTTATAATGTGGGCCCACTCTTTAATTTATATTAAGAGTGAATCCTGTATTTAGACGTTGCATGCTGAAAATAGACAATATTTGATGGGAAACAGGTAAATACCTTCTAGTTAGTAAATTATATGCTTAACAAAATAATGCGTAGGAGAAATTACACGTTTTGAAACGACACCAACATAATTTTATGTTTGTTATGAGAGCAAAAAATCGTATTGTATTTTTTTTTCTGATAGGTGACAATAGCATTTCACTTTTTTTTTCTTTTTAGTAATTTTTTACATATTTTTTAGTTTATTTTAGTTTAGTTTAACAGTTCGTGTCATTTAAAAGTCCTCTTTTCAATCTCTCAAGAGGTTGGGGAGACTCCTGCTGGACAGAATCAAACATAGCGAAAAACAGACAGGAAAGCACAGAGGACTGACTAGAAAATCAAACTATCAAAAACTGACTATAAAATAAAAATATATATTAAAAAAGCTACTAATAACGGTAACATTTTAATGCCACTATAGTATTTCGCAGACAGATATTTGTTCACAGCGCTAAAAAGACCGGCTGTGTTTAAAAACCCAGTGAGCTTCCTACATAGAAAGCATTTTGCGGCATTTTTGCGCGTTCATGATACTCAGAAATGCTGTATATGTAGGCGGCTCAGTAGATTTGCAGACATAGCCTATGTATGTGTACAGTTCACCCTGAGTGAAACTGATGTAACCTGGAAGAGGAAAAAAGCGCAACTGACAAAAGATGTTGAGTGTGTGTAGTGGAGGAAGACTAGCTGTGTGAAACACTGCTGCAGTATGGAGGCGGACGATTATGGTAAGTTTTATGTCATTAAAGTTTCATAGCGTTTTTAAACTGACACCAGCGTGTCAAAGTGCATTATAGTGACAAACTAGCAGATGCATTGATTGTTGTGGTCAAGTTTGATATATACATGTTCTTTTAGTCTAGTTGAGGTAAAACGTACATCAAACACTTGCATTATGGCAGTGACATAAAACAATGTTTACCTAAGTTTGTTTGTTGACATGACATTGACATTGTTACTGACTCAAACATTTGGTTTTTGTGCACACATTTCTGTCCTCATGTCTTTTTTGAAAGTTAAGTTAGTCATATTTGGTTCATATTTACTTTTGGACATGATTTGGAAATGTTGTGTTTACAAGGACACCCAAAATTGATCCCATTCACTTAGATGCCAAAAAGATTTGGTTTGAATTAATTTAGAGGTGTTTAATGTACCTTAGAAGAACTTCCAACACTTTATTTCTATGTGGTGCACACTGTGACATATTTTTGCCTCTTTCACAGCTTTTTGTGTTGAATGTCAGAGTAGCAGAAATGATGTTACAGGATATCCTGTGTGAAAACAACAGACACACCACAGCTTGCGGAGAGTGGTTAAATGTCTGTTTTTGTACAAGAGTGACATCTGTTTAAGAGTAGTGAACCTCTAAGCTCTTGAAGTTCATGCCAAACATTTCCTAAAGTTTAAAGACAATGAAATGATTTCATGTGCAGCAGAAACTTAATGCACCACACCCACCTTAAATTCACACTCTTAAGGTTGTACTTTGTGTCATTTTGCTAACACCTTGAGTCATATTAGAAATGAGTATTCGCTAGTTCGTTAGTCCGTTGGACCCCACTTTGACCTTTATGTTGTTGCAGGTCTTTTTGATTAGAGTGTGTTTTGTGGTCTCAGTGGTGGTCGCAGTGTGAATAATTATGAGTGTTACTTAAATTTCACTTTTTAAATCAGTCAGACAGACCATAATATAGTGATAGACAGATATATGCAATTTAAGTCAAATATACAAGTCAAAAGTTTACACACACCTTGCAGAATCTGCAAAATGTTAATTACTTTACCAAAATGTGACCCTGGACCACAAAACCAGTCATAAGGTTAAATTTTACAAAACTGAGATGTATACATCATATGAAAGCTCAATAAATAAGCTTTCTATTGATATATGGTTTGTTAGGATAGGACAATATTTGGCTGAGATACGTCTATTTGAAATCTGGAATCTAAGGGTGCAAAAAAATCAAAACACTGAGAAAAACACCTTTAAAGTTGTCCAAATTAAGTTCTTAGCAATGCATATTCCTAATCAAAAATTACATTTTGATAGGTTTACAGTAGGAATTTTACAAAAAATCTTCATGGAACATGAACTTTACTTAATTTCCTAATGATTTTTGGCATAAAAGAAAAATCAATAATTTTGACCCATACAATGTATTTTTGGCTATTGCTACAAATATACCCCAGGGACTTAAGACTGGTTTTGTGGTCCAGGGTCACAAATAAGAGGGATCATACAAAATTCATGTTATTTTTGTCACATAAAAGACATTTACATGTAGTCTACGAAAGACAATAATAGTTGAATTTATAAAAATGACCCTGTTTAAAAGTTTACATACAGTACACTTGATTTTCTTAATACTGAATGATCAATATCTGTGTTTTTTTGTTTAGCGATAGTTGTTCATGAATCCCTTGTTTGCCCTGATCAGTTAAACTGCCTGCTGTTCTTCATAAAAATTCCTCAGGTCCCACAAATTCTTTGTTTTTCCAGCATTTTTGTGTATTTAAACCCTTTCCAACAATGACTGTATGACTTTTAGATCGATCCTTTTACACTGAGGACAACTGAGGGACTCATATGCAACTATTACAGAAGGTTCAAAACACTCACTGATGCTTCAGAAACTTTTTGAATTTGAAGATCAGGGTAAATGTAACTTATTTTGTCCTCTGGGAAACATGTGAGTATCTTCTGTTGCTTCTAAAGGGCAGTACTAAATGATAAAAATATGATATATAGGTAAAATTTCAAATGTTCAAAAGTTTTCACTCCTGGCTCTTAATGCATCGTGTTTTCTTTCTGAAGCATCAGTGAGTGTGTGAATCTTCTGTCCCTCAGTCCCTCAGTTGTCCTCAGTGTGATAAGATGGATGTCAAAAATCATACAGTCATTGTTGGAAAGGGTTCAAATACACACAAATGCTGTAAAACCAAAGAATTTGTGGGACCTGAAAAAACAAAGATTGTTCTGAAGAACAACTGTCACTAAACAAGAAACACACACACACACACACACACACACACACACACACACACACACACACACACACACACACACACACACACACACACACACACACACACACACACACACACACAGAGTTGTGGATCATGCAAGTAACAACAGTATTGGGTCATTCCAGCTGGAATCATCAAATTTTGTAAAAGCACAGTAGAGATCTGAAATTTTGTATATGATCTATTGGGCATATTACCCATCACATAGATTTTTTTCAGACAAATCTGAGGGGGTCAGGTGGGGACCATTTGATGATTCCAGCTGGAATGACCCTATTAAAAAAAATCAAGTGTATGTAAATGTTTGGACAGGATTATTTTTATGAATTCAGCTATTATTGTCTATTGTGGACTATATGTAAATGTTTTTTTTTTTATGTGAAATGTCTTATTCAGGTCAGTACTAAATAGAAAAATTACATGCATTTTGTATGATCCCTCTTATTTTTGTAAAATAATAAACATTTGGCAGATTCTGCAAGGTGTATGTAAACTTCAGCTGTATATTAGCCAGGCTGATAAATTGGTAAATATTTAACCATTTAAAAATTAACATCATTAGATGATAAATACATCTGATTGGCTGAGGTTTACCAGGTCAATGGGTAGTAAACAATTTTTTTAACGGAATTGATACATTTATAAATGTTACTGCATGCAAGATTAAAATTAAAAATCTAAAAAAAATGCACTTCCTTTTTTTTGTGGAACACAAAGTTTTTTGAAGAAAGTTGATTTATTTATTTAGTGAATTCTGAGTAAATGTTGTGTTGTGTTTCTTTTCATTTTAGTAGGTTTGTGTACATCTCACTTGCTACAAATCTAATAGGCCTAGCATAACAACCAACAACATTACATTCAACAAATACTTTAAAAAAATGTTTTTTATATTTTTTGTCCATGAAATAAAAGTCACTGGGGTCCAAAACAACATTAGACTCCAATGACATTATACACGTACATGTTACACATAAGAAAGAAAATCACACAGGTTTGCGAAATGAGTGTGAGTAAATGATGACAAAATGTTATTTTTGGGTGATCCCTTTAAGATGAGATAAACAGACAAACTTGGAGGCAAAATATTTAAACAAATAGAGAACTCATTACACTAGTGACTAAAGAAAACAAATGTTTTTGCATGTGTTGATGGTATTAGAGAACCGGACAAAAACAGTGATGGACTATTTTACAACCTTGACGCAAAGAAAACAAAGCCATGATAAACTCTTGACCTTTAGAAGTGACCTTAAAAGTTTTCGTTTTGAAATTCAGCCTTTTCTATCCCTGTCTTTTAGTTTATCAGTCTTGATATTTGGTTACTAACCACACTATTCAATAATATTAATATTTCTGAAGTGTCTAAAGTATGATGTTGATGCAGAGGAGGAGATTTTATCATGCACAGATTTGCAGCAGACTTTTTCGTTTTGCATCAGTGTTGCTCAATTAATTTTACATCTCCCTGCCAGTGAAGGAACACCAAATTCAAGGTCAACTTCTTAAATGGTCATTTTAGCCAGGCTTGTGTATTTGGACAGGTATGTGGGACTCTGGGATATGTCTCTCATTACAGTTACAGCTGCAGACGTGGCAAAGTGTCACATCCAGGAAAGAGCAAAGCTGCACAGGAAACCTCTGAGTCTGTCCTCAGCTTACCTCTTTTAGCGTCACTCAGTGATGTTGACTCCACCCAGGCAGTCTGTTGCTCCAGTTAGATATAGCAAGAGTTTGAAGGGAGGTTTGTTTTTGATGTACTCTCCTTGCCAAACTTTCTGCTGTCCATGCATTTTGGGGTTTACTTGTGAGCTGCAAATCAAGACGACTGTTTACAGCGATGACCGCACGTATTAAGATCCATTTTTAGCTTCATCTAAAGTTGTAACTACCAGTGTCCTACTTTCCTGACCACCACTTGAGCAGGCTTAACATTAACAAACAGATTCACTTTTGACTTTGAATTCGTCCCTACATAAACATCCATGTCAGTATAATTATATGTTTTGACATAAAAAAAAAAAAACACTGACTGATGTACAGTAGTAAATTTTTCTTAATGGAGACCAAGTGATGCCTAGGTTGATTAGTTTGGATGCACAAAATGTGCACTAACAAAAAATGGCCAATAGATGGCATTTGTTTCCACAAAATATCCAGCTCCAAAATAGAGACGTGGACAAATAATGACAAATTTCAAGCATGTCATAAAATTAATTAATAAAATAATAAACATTTTTGGTCACTTTCTTAAATAAAAAGGTGCATAAACAATTTAAGAATAAAATGCATTAAATAAAACCAAACTGTAAAATAATTGAAAATAATTTTTTATTATTCTGTATTATTCAGATGTATTTGTGATGAATGAGGACTTGACAGATTACAATATAAAAATGAATAATTAATAAATAAAGAAATGTTTTGTCTTAGAAAAGCATAAAATGCCCAAAATGTGTTGTCTGTATTGGCCAAAAATAGAATACAAATAAAATAATGAATAAACAAATACAATGAAATACTATAATGAAATAATATACGTAAAATTTTGGCCACTTTCTTAAATAAAAAAATGCATGAACAATTTAAGAATAAAATGCATGAAATAAATAGAATTGTGAATAATGAAGACTTGGCAGATATTACAATATATAAATGAATAAATAAAAACAAAAGTAATGTTTTATCTTAGAAAAGCATAAAAATGATGTCCAAATCTATTAAATAATATGAAGTTCAAGACCATTCTAACATATTGGTGTCACTGGAGTGTTATCCCAAAATACAAAAGCTTTTTGTACCTTATTTACCTCTAAATGGTACATAGTAGTACCTTAAATGTACATAATTGTACCTTTTGAAAGTGTACCTTCACAGTTTTGTACCTTTTTTCGGAGGATTTGCATGTTAGGATCAAAAGAGAGTTACATATAAATCCAATATGATGTAGTGCTTGCGTATATACGCTGAGTTTATTTCTGGTTGGCATAGTGACCGCTGATGCTTGGGGTTTGTTGGTCACTGAGTGTGCTTTTAAGTCCTAAGGACCTCTCATGCTCAAGTGTTACAGCTCTGTGAGCTCACAGCTCTCCTAAAGAGACTGAGGCTGCTGTAGTTTGGGTTTATGGCACGTAGGCTGTTCACTGAGTGTCATCTGGGATTCTAGCCATTAAACTACAGGCTCTGCCTGTCAGCGTACATACCTCCCATTGTGTAGGTTTGAGAATGAATCTCCCTCGTCACCAAAACAAGGTTGTTCAGATCTCATGGTTTTTGTGTCAATTTATATAAAAAATCTTCATGCATTTGTTTTATTTTACACTATAGGTTTAGGAATGTCTTTGTCATTGTCATTTCTGTGTATTTTCTGTCTGTTATCATTTCCTGCAGAGAGAATAGATGAGTTTGCTGTTTCACTAAGGAAGTGAGAAGTAAACAGATGTTCAACGATGCTAAATGTGTCCTCGGATGACATGCTTCCCTAGCGTTTAAAGGGATAGTTCACTCAAAAATGAAAATTATGTCATTACATATTTAATTTCTAATGTTGTTTCAAACCTGCGTGACTTTTTATGTCTGCAGAACACAAATGAAGATCATTTGAAAAGTGCTGCAGTGATTTCTTTGATTTTTTTTTTTTAATTTTAAGTTGTGGTTCAGCAGAAAAAAATTACATTGTGCATACTTTATAGTTTTATTTTATTCATTATCATATATTAATATTTTATATATAAACACTGCTGTTCAAATGTTTTGAAATGGTAAAATATTGTAGTGTTTAATGTCACTGATGCTCACAAAAGCTGCATAAATTTGATAAAAAATACGGCAAAAACACATAATATTATTAAATATTATTACAATTTAAAATCTCTGCTTTCTATTTTAATATCTTGTAAAATGTAATTTCTTCCTGCGACGCAAAGCTAAATTTTCACCAGCCATCACTCCAGTCTTCAATATCACATGATCCTTTAGAAATCATTCTAATGCTGATTTGGTGCTCAAAAAATATCTTTGTTGAAACCATATATAGATATATATATATAATTTTTTTTTTCTTTTGATCAATGTTTTGAGTCCTTATCAATTTAAAGCATTATTTTCTTTCAAAAAACAAGGACAAGAGTTGTCTTAATAAAAATCAGCCATAAAAGTGCTCCTATAAAGAAATTAGTAGATAAATACAGAAATTTAAAGAAGTTAAACTGCAGTGTGTTTGTTACAAATTTTACTTTGAATTACCTCATGTTTCGATTTCCATCATTCACCCTTCCTTCTCCATGCACCCTTTGATTTGATCTAATACACTGCTGTTTTTCCCTTTCTAAAGTCTCTCTAGCACTCGCTCATTAATCTTAAGCTCCAGAGAAGGAGAAATCTTCAAAGACTGATCTGTTTTAAGATCAACTGAGATGAAACGGTAGTCTCCCTGCACGGGACGACTGGGACTCAGAGATACGAGTGTTAGGTCAGCAGCAACCAACAGCCATGACCATTCGTCCTGTTTTTGAAATGGGTTATGAGATACAATATGCTGTGATGAACTGCTGGAATAGATCATCCCTTAAAGATAATGTTATTCACAAGACTTTAATATTGTTGCTTAGCCTATACTGTAATTTTCTTCTCTACAAGTTGATTTCCAAATTGAGCATCAAGTATAGATTTGTCCTTTGTCAGGATATTTAAAAGAGTTCTAATTCACCCATACTGTAAATCAAGCTTCTGTCATCATTTATTCACCTTAATGTATTTTCAAAACCTGGAAGACTTTCTTGCTTCTACAGAAGATGTATTGAGAAATAATTTGTTGAAGTCAAAAGTTTACATACAGCTTATAGAATCTGCAAAATGTTAATTATTTGACTAAAATAAGAGGGATCATCAAGGGAAAAAAAACAATGCATTAAGTGCCGGGGTGAAAACTTTTGAACAGAATGAAGATGTGTACATTTTTCTTATTTTGCCTAAATATCATATCATATAATAGCATCAGTGAGTGTTTGAACCTTCTGTAATAGTTGCATATGAGTCCATCAGTTGTCCTTAGTGTGAAAAGATGGATCTCAAAATCATACAGTCATTAAAGGGTTTTAAATACACAAAAATGCTAAAAAAAATTACAGAATTTGTGGGACCTGAAGAACAGCAGGCAGTTTAACTGTTCAGGATAAACAAGGGACTCATGAACAACTATCACTGAACAAAAAAAACACAGCTGTGGATCATTCAGGTAACAACATGGTATTAAGAATCAAGTGTATGTAAACTTTTGAACGGGGTGATTTTTATAAATTCAACTATTATTTTCTTTTGTGGACTATATGTAAATGTCTTTTATGTGAAATATCTTATTCGGGTCAGTACTAAATAAAAAAACATTTTTGTATTATTTTGTATGATCCCTCTTATTTTGGTAAAATAATTCATATTTTACAGATTCTCCAAGGCGTATATAAACTTTTGACCTCAATAAGCACTGATAATTTTTTCTAGGCAGCTACAATAAATGGAAACTGGAGGTTTCCGAATCAAAAAAACGAATCATTCACATTCATCAAGGTAAAATTGCCATTATATATTTAAAATTACAACTATAGAATGTCCACAAAAAAATGGAAACTAGTGTGTGTGTGTGTGTGTGTGTGTGTCTGTGTGTCTGTGTGTCTGTGTGTATATGTGCTTATTTATTTTGTGAACTGGTTCATCCCTATAGGGAAAACAAACCCACAGATATCACAGATGTTAAATGAAAGCTTTTAATGATGCTGGTTGGCTTCGAAATGGCCTTTCATTACTGCTGAATGGCTCTTCTACACTAATCTTCCTTTGAACCATATTTGTATTGTCTGTGCTTACATTGTATTGTTATGCCTGATAAATATTATCAGTAATTTCACCTGTCCCCTAATGTGCAATGTATCCACTGGGGAACAGAATTGACCGTAATACAGGGATACTCAAAGTCTGGCTCATCACAACAGTCTAGAGCCGTGGAACAGTTTATTTGTGTTTCCATTTCTGCACTTTAAGTGTGCATCACAACACCAGAAAACACAAAGCCAGCTATTATAATGAACAAATCTGTCTAAACTGCAAGCCTGCGTGTCCATTATGCAGTGTAGACAGCCTTGCTGATTATAATTGCCTTCTTGTTTTGTTGCTTGTGTGCAGTGTAGATGGGGTGTAAAAACTTGTATTTAAAGGGTATCACAAAATGTTTTGCAATTCATTCAAAACCATTTTCTTTACAAAGCAAAGCATCAGAATATGCTAATTTTGACATCAGTGATTGGTACCAAGTATGGAGTGGTTGTTGCATATTGAAACGGTTCCAAACTATCATAACTCCAACCATTTCACTGTTTGTATCACTCCGCTTGCAGTTTTTTTACACAGCGAGTGTCATGACAAAATGCCCAAATCCAATATAATCTTATAAATAATACTGTTTTTGTGTCACGGAATGTAGTTTTATAGGCAAGGATGTAGTTGTTTAGACTTCAAATATGTGGTTTGTTAATAAAGGTACGTCAACAAACAACGTCCATTTCGAAAATTTGTTTTGACGTTTTTGGAGATGTGAGCTCCAGGCCGTTAGTGGCCGTTCAGCCTCACCTCAGCCAGATCTTCTAGAATTTGCCACTGACTCTTATGTCTCTAATAGTGGTTAAACATGAGATATAATTCATTTTGGGTAAATCTAACAGGCAGTTTTTGGTGTCTCTTTAATCTATTATTTGTTCCAGAGCAAACAGTTTTGGCTAAGGGCAAAATCTCATCACGTTATATTTTATGTAACTTTAATGCTGTATGTCAGAGCACTGCCTTTGCAATTTTGACTGAACTGCACAACATTTATGATTTATTAAATATTAATATTCAGTAAATCATATTTTATATGAATCACAGTAGTATTTAATAATAGTATTTCGTACACAGTGTGTGTGTTCGTGATGGTGATTCGTTTCATTGTTCCACCATTAGATAGCAACAAGAGACTGTTTTTATGAGTAAGTCAGCAGTAAAGACTTACATTGAAAGAGACTGAAACACGATTGTAAACAAGGAAGTTATTTTTACTTTAAACAACACCTTGTAAGACTCAGACAATGAATGCACTGAGCAGCGCAGTAATCGAAAATCACCCTTAACAGATTAAACGATAGTAGGACAAAGATATTGCTTTCCTCAGCAGACATTCAAACTAATGTTTTATTCTGATGAGATTGAGCTGAAGAATGAATGCTGTATCAGATGCAGGTAATCACACTCACTCACACTCACAGTCTATCTCTTTCTCTCGTAATACTCTATATAATACAGTGAGCTTTTAATACAGTAATACAATAAGCTTTCTATAAAGCAACTCAATGTTCCTTTGTTATTAATTCTAAAGTCATTGTTGGAAAGGGTTCAAATACACAAAAATGCTAAAAAAAACTACAGAATTTATAGGACCTGAAGGATTTTTCCGAAGAACAATGGGCAGTTTAACTGTTCAGGATAAACAAGGGACTCATGAACAACTATCACTGAACAAAAAAAACATGGATCATTCAGGTAACAAAGAATCAAGCGTATGTAAACTTGAACATGAGATTGAGCTGAAGAATGAATGCTGTATCAGATGCAGGTCACACTCACTCATTCCATCTCTCTCTCTCTCTCTCATAATACTATATAATACAGTGAGCTTTTAATACAGTAAGATTACTATAAAGCAACTCAGTGCTCCTTTGTTACTCTAAAGTGACGTTGTCAAATTAGTAACAGAGGCTTAGGCTCAGCTTTTAAACTGGCAAACTTGGATTTGAATCAGTGGCGGAAGGAAGTAGGGTTTATAAAGACACTCTGTTGTTGTTGTTCCTTATGTATTTACACACTTGTGCCATAAAACTGTTGTATAAATGCAATATCACACTCGTAGCTGTGTGACATGGCTGTATGTCTGTGTTTTTTTTTTTTTTGCAGAAACTCTATCTGTTGTACTTTTGTCATGATTTATCCTCATTTTCATTTTCAATTCGTGTACATCTGTGGTCTCTGTTAATTAACAGAACAACTAGACGTATTTGGGGCACATATGACTGGAACATATGGCCAAAAAAAGTGTTTCAGAATGATGAAGCAGAATAAGTTCTTGAAATAAATTTTTGATAGGAAACCCAAACTTCTGACCATTATGGTTTAGAATCCATTCTTTCAGTTTCACAGTTCTGTGTGTCTTTGAAACAGAGGGGCTAAATGAGCAACATCAACTCAAAGTGGACTCTGCTGACACTGGGCAGGGATTTAATGGGTCTGTAGCTCTTTAGCTGTACAGACACATAGAATTTGTGCCAAAGTCCTGAGTCCGCACCTGGCTCCTACTGTTCTCGAGCCGTCAGGGATTTTTTTTAGAACTGTATATAAAGGAAAAGTAAAAACATAGTTGACAGTTTATGACATGTTTTTTATTTTAATTTGTAAAGCAGATTTGTGACTATATCCTGATTTTGACTCGGTGTGTAATATTTAAACACAGGATCTTCAGGGTCAATTTTGCGGGTGTTAGTACAACGGATCTTTTGTTGTTTAGCACAGCTGCAGATTTTGACAAGTCATGTTTTGTTAGAGGGCTTTGGCCACAGGAGTGTCGTGAAATGTCTTTGGGTCCTGATGTCTGGGCACTCAACTCACTTGGGAAAAGCTGTGTTTTTAAAAGTCCTGCTGACTAACCTTTCAAATACAACTCTCATGTCATTTTCCTTCTGTTCTTTTTTCTTCTAGCTGCGGGGTGCCCTCCCAGTCTCAAGCATTTGTTTAGAGAAGACTGAAAAGAGGAAAAAGGCTTTTTATTTCTCTGTAGTCCTGAGTCATTGCAAAAGCACAAGAGTGTGAACGTGATTGTTTGTTAGGAGGTTGTGGCGATAAAATTATCTTGATATTCTCAGCTATTATTCCGATGCATAAAATTGATCAAAGTGACTTTTACATTGCTACAAAATATTTATATTGCTTCCATTTCTATTGCTTATTAAACTTTCATTAGCGGGCATCACAAGAATAAATGACATTTTAAAATATATTCAAATACAGAACAAATAGTTATTCTAAACTGTAATAATATTTCACAATACTACATTTTTACTGTATTTTAAGTCAGTGGTTCTCAATCCTGGTCCTGGGGGACCCCTGCTCTGCACATTTTGCATGTCTCCCTTATTTAACACACCTGATTGAGATCAGCTCATTAGGAGAGAGATCCATGAACTGAACTAACAAGCTGAAGATCTCAATCAGGTGTGTTAAATAAGAGAGACATGCAAAATGTGCAGAGCAGGGGTCCCCCAGGACCAGGATTGAGAACCACTGTTTTAAGTATTTAATTATGTATTATGTATTTCATTATATATGTTTTTTGTCTGTATTAAAATTTCTTTTTTTAAATTACATTTTGTACAAATATTATTTTTAGATGAAAAAGAGACTACAAAAGGACACCAAAACCTGCTCATTTCCTTAATAGTGGTGTAGCCTGTTGGTTAAAGGTCTTGTTGGTTAATGACCAAACATTTGTAGTTTTCGGTTTATGAATGATCTCCATTGTAATCCTAGGTCGTTTTAAAGGAACTGTCTCTGTAATATGAGTGCTGTGAATCATTGTTAATAATAGCTTTAGCTAAATGCCAGATTAATCATTCAAATTCGGTTTATCTATATTCTGAGGATGCTAAAAGTTTTGGATCATGTTTAGTTGGTGGAAGGTGTCAGGAAGAGCCAAACCACTATTAAACAGCTGAGAACTGATTTAGTGAAGTCTCAGTGGCCAACATTTTGTTTTCGACCACTGAAAATAGGTTGTATCAATGCAGTTGTTTTGACAGATAGAAACAAGATACATCTCTAGTTTCAACAACTTTCCTCTTTAAAACAAAAGAAGTATCACCTTTATGCAAAGTGACTCACATTTGGTTTTCAATTCAAAAAAGGTTAGTCAACTTAAAATGTTAAGTTGTACTAAGTGACAACTTAGATATTTGAGTTGATTCAACTTAACATTTTAGACAGCTAGGTAACTTACCCAGCTTTTAAATTCAACGAACCAATTTTTTTATCAAAATATCTAAGTTGATCCTAAATTTACTCCTTACGCCCAACATGGTTCAGTTCTAGAGATATTGCCATATTAAAATGGCAATATCTCTAGAACTGAACCATGTTGGGCCTTAATAATGAAGGTACCAAAAGGAAAGTTTGTTAAGACCCAATATCTAAAAGAGCATTAAGATAACTTTAATAGTTTTTGAGTTACAGGTTTGCAAACTTTGGAGAAAAAACTTGAAAATTTTTGAATGATCACCAATGGCACGAAATGTAACAAAGACTGCTAAAGTCAATATATTTTACTAACAGACCTATCAATATCTTTACAAAAATAACATGGTGATGTTTCCATCTTTCTGAAGTCGTTTTACTTCCCTGTAATTTAGTTCTGAATCACAGGAGAAAATTGTCATTTTGACCACCCCTCAACTAAAATAGTGAATAATGCAGTAAACATACACCTATATTATAAAAATAATAAAAATAATAACTAGCCTAAATTAAAAAATTGATAACCTCAGTTGAGTTGACAGAATGACTCTATAGTACATTGAATCTATATTTATATTCTATATTCTGTATATTGTGGATGAGTCTGATAGTAATGATGTGCTACTGTAAATACATGGGTGGAATGGAAGGAGAGGAAGGGTGTCAACCCACATTAGAGTGACAAGAAAAATTGAGGAAAGTAAGCTGGAAAGTACTGGGTGGACTTTCCAGCAGGATCTCCCAAATGTCTCCCCTCTGAGACCACAGATTGGGGATGTTCCCAGATGGTTTTATGGCTGCAAAACAATGTCAAATCTTGTGGGTTAATACATTTGCTTTGAAGAGCAAAACATTGTTGTATACATGCAGAATAGTTCCATTAAAAAAGAAAATTGTTATTATTTTGTGTTCCACATTAAAAAAAAAACAATATAATATGAAATACTTTTCATTTTTAGGTGAACTGTCCCTTTAAATTAACAATTAACTAAAAAATCCTAGGTTGTAAGTGACATGCAACATGCATACAATCAGGCTCTTCTCCATTGTTTAAATACATTTCTTTCTTTTTTTGACAAGCTGAGATTGTTATTTTTTTGAGGGCAATGTTCTGTTCCCGTTTCATGACACTTGACCAGCAACAAGTCAGCGATATTCAGCAGTCTTATGATTCAACAGTATTGCACAAAACCTTGTTTCTTTTAAGTCATACGTGCTTTTTAAAAATATTTAGATTTTTTTGTCTAGCTTTAAAGTTTAGCCTGAATATTTACTTTCAACATTTATCAATAAAATATAATGATTTTCAACCCGAACTCAGTCGAAAATGTCAACTTTATGAAGTGGTGAATTCATATAATTTTTATAACAATGTGATCATGAACACTTTTAAAGGAGACGTTCCCTGCCAGATTGAAAATTTCCTGCACTGTAAAAAACAATTTGTTGAATCAACTTAATAATTTGTTACCTGGCTGCCTCATAATTTTAAGTTCAGTCAACTCAAAAAAGTTTAGTCAATGTAAAATGTTAAGTTGTACTAAGTAACAACTTAGATATTTCTGTTGATTCATCTTAAAATGTTAAGGCAGCCAGGTAATTTACCCAGCTTTTAAGTTTAACAAACCAATCTTTTTAAGTCAACTCAAATATCCAAGTTGTCTCTTAAAAAAACTTAACATTTCAAGTTGACTAAACTTATTTGAGCTGACTGAATTTAAAATTTTAAGGCAGCAGGGTAACAAATTATTTTAAGTTTACTCAACAATTTTTATTTATTTATTTATTTTTTACAGTGTGATAATTTACTTACCCCCTATGTCATCCAAGATGTTCATGTCTTTCTTTCTTCAGTCGAAAATAAATTGTTTTTTGAGGAAAACATTCCAGGATTTTTCTCTGTATAGTGGACTTCAATTGTGGCCAATGGGTTGAAGTTTCAATGCAGATTCAAAGGGCTCTACACTATCTCAACCGAGGAATAAGGGTCTTATCTAGTGAAACGATGGGCCGTTTTCTAAGTTTCTATACTTTTTTTTTAACCCATTGGCCACCACTGAAGTCCACTATATGGTGAAAAATCCTGGAATGTTTTCCTCAAAAACCTTAATTTTGTTTTGACTGAAGAAAAACAAGAGTAAATTTCAAGGACATTTTCATTCTGAAAGTGAACTAATCCTTTAAAAATAATGATTGCAACAGAGAGTTTTCGCAGTGATTCCATAGATGAACCATTTTGGATTCTCAAAAGAACCTTACAGTGGAAAGTTCTTAAAATAACCATTTTTCACTGTAAAGAACCTTTAGTGGTTCCATAAATGTTAAAGGTTCTTCATGGAACCATTGATTCCAATAAAGAACCTTAAGATCCAACCTGAACCCTGTCTCTCAACACAACCGTCAGATTGTATAAAAGCATCCAAATAGATTGACAGCAATCAGACACCAATTCGCCAGAACGTTTTTACAAATTGCCATGATATATTGCTGTGATTTTCATCATGAAAGACATTTTTTGTCATGTTAAGTTATTTAATATGCCTCTATGAACACGCAATTGCCATAGAAACAACCACACAACCACAAAATGCACTGAAAAGCACCAATCTGGGTGCATGTGGGTTTCAGAGGGTCTTAACCTATCACAATGCACACGTGTCTGCAGGCGTACATTTATAGACGGGGTGGATCTTGTGATTCTCCATGAGTAAACATATACTTGCCCTTCAAAACCACGCATGGCTCAGATGCCCGAGATGGTTGAGCTCTGACTAAACTGCCCTCTGTGCTTGTGGGAGTGAGTAGGGAGGTGTTCTGGGAGGTGTTGATGAACGTGTGCTTATGTCTATGTAAATCATTCTCTACCAAAGCATTTCACAGCAAAGACTTTCCGATAGAAATCAGTGTCATAGACACAGAAAGCCCTGGATGGTAAAAGTGGCAGCGAGTACGAGGAGAGAGAGAGAAGGAGGAGAGACAATACAAGGAGAGAAGTCAGTGAGATTGCGAGAGCAGCGCACAGCGGAGCGCAGAGCAGCGCTGCCGTCAGAGGTCTTTGCTTTGGTATCTGTTGGACAGCGAAATTGATGATAAAGACAAGCCTTACATGAGTATCAACATTTCAACAAGTTCTGCTTTCCCACCAAAGAGGAAGTAGCTTGTGTTTTTTCTCTCATCGCTCACAGGGACTTACTTCTCACAATCGGACTTTCATATTCAGAGTAAAACGGGGATTGTTGAGCTATGGGGACGGTGAGCGAACTCTGTGCGTCAAGCTTCCAGGCGTTCTTGTGTCCCACAGTTTGTCCGGCTCCTCCAGCAGGTGGGTCTATCATTATGTGTGTGTGTGCTTGGGAATTAAATCCACAATGAAAAAATGTGGCAAAGGGTTTCCTTAGAAACTATTTTCATTCAGAAATTGCTAATGAATTTCATAGCAAGGAACATTGAATTAAATGTGACATTTTGAAGTAGAATAACTGTTATTATTTCAATAATCGTCGTTTTTTTTAACAACTTTGACGAGTCTTTTCTAACAGTGAAATCTAGGACTTGTTTGGACTGTGTTAAAGGGGTCATGAAATGCATTTTCAGATCTTTATATTATGATTCTGGAGGTTAGATATTAAAGTTTTTCACCAGTGAGATCAAAATTTTCACTCTTTGTCAAACACACTCCATTCTCTTTCATGAACGCAAGTACTAAAAGAAACTACCACTGCTGAGTGAATTTCACCACAACATATCCACTCTTTTCTCCACAGAAAAATGCACTTTCTTTACACAGTATATTAACATTCAACTCAGTAAAACATTAAACACTTAGTTTACACTTAGTCTCTTAAGAGTACATGCTGGGTTGATGCTTATTACAAAAATAATTTAAGATTAGAAATAAATGTACTTTCTGGAATTGCCTCCAAGGACAAACTTGGCACTGCCGTAGATTTCAAAACAAGATATTTAATAAAACAACCAGCTTGTTGAGTATGATTTATGGGATATTTCACCCAAAAATGACAATTCTTTAATTAATAACTCACTTTCATGTCGTTCCAAAACCGTAAGACCTTCGTTCATCTTCGGAACACAAATTAAGATATTTTAGATGAAATCCAAGAAAAAATTAATGAATAAAGTCATTATTTTTGTTTCTATTCAGTTAAAAAGTATTCTCGTAGCTTCATAACATTAAGGTTGAACCACTTATGTCAAATGGACTATTTTAATAATATCTTTACTATCTTTCTGGGCCTTGAATGTGTCAGTTGCATTGCTGTCTATGGGTCAGAAGCTTTTGGATTTCATCAAAAATATCTTAATTTGTGTTTCGAAGATGAACGAAGGTCTGAAAGTTTTGGAACGACATGAGGGTGAGTAATTAATGACAGAATTTTATTCTTGGGTGAACTGTGCTTTTAAGAAACGTTCTGAAATAAACTTCAGCCATGTATTTCCAATAGTATCACTTTTGTGACTGAATGACACATGAGTTGTGAAAAGCACACTTTGTTGATTTACAGTACTTATGAATGTTAAAGGGCTTGTAGAGGAAAATTGTCATAAATGATGAGATTACAAGTCATAAAAAAAATCATATTTTATACTGGGAAGCTGGCTTTGAGGTATGAAACTTGCAGTGCGTTTTCAGTAAATATTAAAGACATTTGTGACCTTGGACCAAAACACCATTCGTAAGGGTCATCTGAATAAATAAGCTTTCCATTGATGTATGGTTTGTTAGGGTAGGACAATATTTGGCTAAAATACAACTATTTGAAAATCTGGAATGTGAGGGTGCAAAAAAAAAAAAAATCTAAATATTAAGAAAATCGCATTTGAAGTTGTTGAAATTAATTTTTTAGCAATGCATATTACTAATCAATAATTAAGTTGTGATATATTTACAGTAGGAAATGTACAAAGTATCTTCATGGAACATGATCTTTACTTATTATCCTAATCATTTTTGGCATAAAAGAAAAATCGATAATTTTGACCCATACAATGTATTTTTGGCTATTGCTACAAATATACCGGTGCTACTTAAGACTGGTTTTGTGGTCCAGCGTAAAATTTTGATTTGCATTTCATGACGCCTGTAAGTGATGCACCCATAATGCTGGAACCATTTGAGATCTGAGTAAAATCACGTGCAGCTGCATGTTATATCAATCTAGTGCTGTTGCCGTGGTGATAAACAGTGTCCCTGGATCATGGAATTGTTGGATGAGAAACGGAGCTGCCGTCATGGTCATGCAATGTGAGACAAATCGTTTGTTTTGTTGATGGAAAGTTGCTTGGCTGTTATAAAAGAGCGTTTTTGATATAATTACTGTCGGAACACTAATAATAGTGTGACCATGATGATCGTGAGACTTGAAGCGTCCACCTGTTGTCAACTGACCTTCAGTTATGTCCTCTTTATATAGACTGTATATCTATAGTAATATGATCAGGCTTCACTGTGGACCTTGTCTGCACTGTACTTTTTTTACGACTCAGTCCTGCAAGCTTCTGTTTATTTGTTTGTTTTAGCACTCTCGGCGGGTTTATGCATGTTTGTTGCTTATCAGTGCGCTTTGTGTGAATTAAGTGTTAGAGCTGCTGAGAGAATCATTAGGTGAAAATGAAGAGGAGAAACTCTGTGAGAGAGACAGATGAAGGGGTGGGACTGATGAAGATCTTATTTTGTTTTTGACATTGTAAGAGAAAGAAATCAGTGAAGGGTTTAGATATGTGGCTTTTTATGTTGGACGGACTTCCTCAGTTTTCTTCATGCCATCTGTCAAAACTCAGTGACAAAATCCCCTAATGGTTCCCAAAAGATGCAGATTTGGAAACACAAAAAGCCTGTTTGGATAGATGTAATTGTGAAGATGTTTTCATTGCTCAAGTGACTTAAAGGGATAGTTCACCCAAAAATGAAAATGCTGTCATTAATTACTCACCCTCTTGTCGTTCCAAACCCGTAAGACCTTTGTTCATCTTCATAACACAAATTAAGATATTTTTAATGAAATCCGAAAGCTTTCTGACCCTGCATAGACATAAATGCAACCACATTCAAGGCCAAGAAAGGTAGTAAGGACATTGTTAAAATAGTTAAAATAGTAAAATAGACATAAGTGGTTCAATCGTAATTTTACAAAGCTACGAGAATATGTTTTGTGGAAAAAAAACCCCCACATTTCTACTACATTTCTTGACCATGGTATGGTAGGACCCTTGGCTTTGTATGGAGGGTCAAAGAGCTCATCAAAAATATCTTAATTTGTGTTGCGAAAATGAACAAAGGACTTACAGGTTTGGAACGACATGAGGGTGATAATTAATGACAGAATTTTTCATTTTTTAGATGTTTCAGATGTTTCTCCTATATCAGACACAAATGAGGCTATTGTTGCCATAAAGTAAAGGCCAAGTCACACACTAAAGTCACACCTATTAGTGTTCAATGTGCTTGTGGCACCTGAGAGGTGTTGTGGGTTTTAGGTTTAAGTCTGGCCTACTAAATGTGTCTTGATTTTCCTGTAGAGTTAAAGTTGAAATATTTTTGTGTTAACATATTCAATAATGTAAACTGGGCTTTCCCTATCATTATATTTTTGGATTTGACAGATTAAAACTGAGCACAAATCAGTGCACCTGTGTTCTTATATAGAGTGTACTGAACGCAAACAGCGCCACTGAACTGAACAGAACTTGTTCATTTAGCTGATTATTGCTGCGGAAAATGGCCAATTATTGTCATGTTTTGGGCTGTACTAATCAGTCAGACTGGGAAAAAACATAAAAAGTACTATAGACTGCCAAAAGTTATAACAAATCAATGAGATGAGTGCAAAAAAACTGTCTGAGGAACAAAAAGCGTTTGTGGTTGGCCAAACTGAACCAGGATTTCCAGGGCAAGAATCTTGACAACATTTATGTTTGTTCTTATTTCCAGTCGGGTAGGTGAAATATTAGTCTAATATCTTAATTAATACTGCTCGTACATATCTTTACCACCTATTAATTTTAGTTTGTCAATATATTGCACCCTTTCCTGCTTACTTTTTCTCTACATGATTTAGCAGCTTCCACATGTTTTTTCCTTTGGTTTAGACAGCATAAATTAGCAGAACAACGTATTCAGTAGTACACTAACTGTGCAATCCATGCTGTTGTTTACATCTGTGTATCTCCAACATGGCCGCGCATCTGGGTAACTGACCAAACGGTGATGTGCAAAGTGCAAACCCTCTATTGTTAAATGTACCTTGGTAATGATTCAGTGCCTCACTGAACAATACATTAGCTATAATTTGAGATATAATGACAGATAAAAGATTTCTATTCTTGCGCTCTCTGTATGAAGAATAGTTTCTTTACTTGTGCTGTTCACTATTTGACCTGTTCATTCTTCAGCCCTGGAGGAGTTTACATCACACTGTCTGGCTCGTGTTAGTACCCAACCCATTCCCTCCACCCATACACACAACATAGCAAATTTGGGACACTGCAAAGACACTTCTCTTTGTTTTATGTCACATTCTTCAATAATATCAACTGATCATCACTGGTAAGGTGTTTAGTTTTAAAGTACAATGCTAAAAGTGTAATTTAACTGCAGTAGGGCTCCAAGAGTAATTTGAACACTGGGATTTTTCACTGTGTGTGTCGCTTGTCTGTGTTTGCGTGAACCAGACAGACCATCGGTCTGCGCATTAGTGGTAGACTAGTAATTTTTCAGTGACTTTTTTTGCAGGTTACATGGTTATTACACAAGTAAGTGGCAGCAAGTGTCTTCATGAGTGGACAGATGAATCATTCGCTCAATCAAATCATTCAAAAACAGATTCATTCAGGATCACTGTGTTGCTCAGATACATTGGTATTATTAATATTATGGCTAATATGTAAATTACTCAATACTAACTAATATATATAGGTTTGAAAATGTTGAAAGTTTATAAAAAAGGTGAGAAAGGGGACACAATTTAAATTTAAATATTAGTATTTTTAAGTGTACTATAAAATAATTGTATTTTTTGAATACTTATTTTTATTATAAAATAAAATGGTGTTATCACACTTTATTCATTGTTTTATTTATTATTTTATTTTAAAAATGTACTAAATAAAGTAGAATATTACTATTATTAATTAAAAAAAAATAATAATAATTATATTCATTGGGTCACACTACATGCTACGGAAGCCCATTTCCACCACTGAATAAAAAATATAAAATGGCTATTGCGACTTATTTCACTATTCTGAGTTTTTTCTCAGAATTGTGAGATATAAACTTACAATTGCAAGATATAAATCTGCAATTCTGAAAAATAAAGTCGCAATTGTGTGATATAAACTCGCAATTGCGAGTTAAGTCAGAATTGTGAGATATAAACTCACTTTATAAGACTTTATAACTTGCAATTGCAAGTTTATATCTCACAATTCTGAGGAAAAAAGTCAGAATTGCGAGATGCAAAGTTGCAATTGCGAGAAAATACAGCGCCACTGAACTGAACAGAACTCTGTAATTTTGCTGATTATTGCTGCTGAAAATGGCCAATTATTGTCATTTTTTGGGCTGTACTAATCAGTCAGACTAGGAAAAACATTTGGAGTACTATAGACTGCCAAAGGTTATAACAAATCAATGAGAAGAGTGCAAAAAAACTGTCTGATGAACAAAAAGCATTTGTGGTTGGCCAAACTAAACCAGGATTTCCAGGGCAAGAATCTTGACAACATTCATGTTTGTTCTTATCATTTCCAGTCAGGTATGTGAAATATTAGGCTAATATTTTAATTAATACTGCTTGTATGTATCTTTACCACCTATTAACTTTCTAACTCGCAATTGTGCATTTATATCTCACAGTTCTGAGAAAAAAAGTCAGAGTTGCGAGTTTATATGACACAGTTCTAAGAAAAAACGTCAAAATTGTGAGATGATAAAGTTGCAATAACCTTTTTTATTTTATATTTAGTGGCAGAAACAGTCTTCCATAACATACAGTGTGAGTACCAAACCAAATCTTGAGGTGCTCTCATGAGAACCAGACAAAAAACTTGTGTGCAAGTGTGTGTCACCCTGTATAAACTGCTGCATAAAAAATCACTGAGGATATGTCTTTGTTTTTTTGTTATACATTCAAAAGAATGTATTTGATTCTTTTAATAAGGCAAATGAGTTAAGAGCCTTTCATACAGAAACCGTGACTTATTTTCGTTTAGTAAAAATATATGCATGATGTGATTCTATTTGAGCAAGTCATTTGTCGTAAATCATTACCAAATCACTTTTTTCTTACAAAAAATGGACGGCGAATTCAATGCATCCTTTTGCATTGCTCTTTCATTTCTACAGCCTTTTTCAATCCAGTGAATAGGGAAGTCATTTACTTTGAGTATATTAAGGGCTGTTCCCATAATGACACTTGAGAATTAAAAAGACAAATATGTGTGTCAAGTTGATCTGTTCAGCACTGACTCTCATATTCAGTGCAATTCGCCTTTAGAATTTATAATACACAGTTGAAGTCAAAAGTTTTCATACACCTTGCAGAATCTACAAAATGTTTATTATTTTATCAAAGAGCGATCATACAAAATGCATGTTATTTTTTATTTAGTACTGACCTGAATAAGATGTTCCACATAAAAGACATTCACATATGGTCCACAAGAGAAAATAATAGTTTAATTTTTTAAATTGACCCTATTCAAAAGTTTACATACACTTGATTCTTAATACTGTGTTGTTACCTGAATGATCCACAGCTGTTTTTTTTAGTGATAGTTGTTCATGAGCCCCTTGTTTGTCCTAAACAGTTAAACTGTCCATTGTTCTTCAGACAAATCCTTCATTTTTTGATTTTTCAGCATTTTTGTGTGTTTGAACCCTTTCCAACAACGACTGTATGATTTTGAGATGCTTTTTCTGACACTGAGGACAACTGAGGCACTGTTATGCAACTATTACAGAAGGTTTGAACGCTCACTGATGCTCCAGAGTGAAAAAAAAAATGCATTAAGAGCCAGGGGTGTAAACTTTTGAAGATGTACAAATTTGTCTTATTTTGCCTAAATATCATATTTTTTCATTTAGTACTGCCCTTCCGAAGCTACAGAATATACTTACATGTTTCCCAGAATCTTTGAATGATCTTCAAATTCAAAAAGTTTTCATGCGCTGTGTTTCCTTCTAAAGCATGTCATGTATTTAGTGAAGTAGACATAATGAATAAGTTAGACTATGAGTACAGCTTGTGATCATCATAATTACAATAGAAGGATGGTATTTCATAGACATTTCACTCTTGACTGATCATTATCTTAACAAATAGCTTCACATATTAAAACTGACTATTGTGTTTTATCATTAGTTAAAAAACAATATACGAGTCCATCTATATGATTAGAGTCAAAGTGACAGATCTTTGGAACATAGCTGTATTCTTTTATTCTTCCACAGGAGGAAGGTGCAATTGGGAGGCCTATTACTATGTACCCAAAGCTTTTTACTGTAAAAGTGCTGGTGTGAGAGTCTGTCTGTGTGTATCGAGAGACAGAGAGATGTCAAGCTGTGCAAAAAAGCCTTAAGTGAGTGTAACTTCACTTAAAGGTTACTCCAAGTCTGGATGGTACGAAGGCATAATCAAAAGAAATGGGTTAGGAAATGTGAACGTGGGAATGCCAGAATGGAGAGGGATATTGTGAACTACTGTTCAGTGAGGAGGAAGTATATTGCGTATAAGAGAGTTTCATCTGTTCTATACTTTCATCTGTACGCACACATATGCAGTGATTCAGATGTCATGGGCGGCTCACTCATTTCAAATTCTAATCATGATGAGTCAGTAAGTTAATCAACCTTTCTCTGAATGAGTAGTGTTTTATTATCACCACCTTCAGATTCATGTGTGGCTAATGATGAACTTTTAAAGTGGTTTAGAGATTTAATGTCTGTTTGTTTGTACTGTACAATTTTATTGTGTTCCTTAGAAATTTTAGTTACTTGAGAGAATGTGTTTTCAAAAAATATATGCATCCTGCAGGTTTGCTGTAAAGAAATTTGGCAAAAAAAAATAAAAATAATAGAAATAATATAAAATATGAATTATTACAAAATAAAAATTACTAAATTATTAAATAAAACAAAATAAGAATTATT